>NC_080175.1:29964986-30126986 GCF_950295315.1 Erinaceus europaeus | reverse complement strand
AAAGAAAGGGAAGTATTATTCATAAAAGGGAAGTACTATTCATAAGGTAGACCTTTAGTATGGAAAATAAATAATTCCTAGACTTTTAGTATACTTCACAATGCCTATAGTTAATAAATATGTATTAAATACTTAAAAATGATGGGAGCTGAGTTGAGTGGTGGCTTGCCTGGTTAAGCTCATGCATTTACCTTGTGCTAGGACTAGGTTCCTGGCCCCCATTCCCCACCTGCAGGGAGGATGGTAAAGCAGGTGTGCAGGTGGTTATCTTTCTCTCCTCTCCCTTTTCAGTTTTTCTATGTACCATCCAATAAACCAAGAAAGGAAGAAAAAAAAGAGAAAAACAAAAAAACAAAACCAGAAAAATGGTTGCTGGCAGTGGTGGATTCATAGTGCTGGCATTGAGCACTATGATACAAAAGATGCAAAAACGAGTAAGCAGGGAGAAAGAAATTTGCATAGATATTGACTATGTTTATGAGTCATCATCATAACCATTATGGGGCTCAGTATTATGTCAGCTTCAGAGGAGCAGGTTGAATCCAGTGAAAAAACAAGCGACAGTTAGTTTAAGGTGATGAACTAACTTAGGTTAGTAACCAAAGGAGCCAAGAGTAAAAGGAAAATCTTTCTGGCTCCCTGATGAATGATTTTCAGTGAATCACCCAGTTCTTGCCACCTTTGGAGGTTTCCTCAGTAATTATGGGGGTTTGAACTTTTTCTGTTGATTTCTTCATGAATCAATAATGTTACATGTTTCAAACTTTACTTCTTTGCTGAAACCAAGAGTTTTGAGGCAGCAACAGGCATTATATGTTAGCCAATATATATGTGTGTGTGATACTTATTGACTTAACACTTTCTAAATATAAATATAAGATTTTCAAAGTATAGTTGCACACTGTTGTGTGTATACAACTTAGGTGTGTATGTGTGTGTGTGTGCATGTGTGTGTGTATAACCACCACAAAAGTTCTAGTGTCCTTACACTACAGATGTCCTGTACTATCCCCCTTCCCCTCCCTCCGTTCCCATATAACCATTATAGTTTTCAGAGAGTCCAAGTGTTAGTTTGTGACTGTGAACCATTAAGATGAACCTAATCTGGTATTGCTAACCAGCAATGAAACAGAGCTCCCAGTCTGGATAGGAATTACACTGAATGCTCCTTTGGAACTTGTTCTGCTAACAACTGCAGATGAATTGCTTCTCTCAGATGTGGTGGCTGAGCTAGCTCCATTCAGCAATTGTAAAAAAAAAAAAAAAAAAAAAACACCAAAAAAAAAAAACCAGGTCTCCCCACTGGTGAGATGCCTGATGTCAACCTAGTTAAGGAGACAGGCCCCACACTGTCCTCTCCTTGGGTCTAGTCATGAATCTCCATAGCTCAGGAAGTGCTCCCTGACCCCTCCAAGCCCTTGCTGCTTGAAGATTCTTCCAAGAGTCCCCCAACCCCCCAACAAAATGAAATCAATCAACATCTATTCTGGTTGAATTGAAACCTCTCCGCCCGCTGGGCTAAGAAATCAGCTCTGAGCTTGGTCAAGAGCTGTGCTATTGTGAGCTCTGTGCACCAATTGACTGGGTCTTTAGAAAGCAGCAGCTTGCTGCTGGTAATAACCCAGTGACATGTTTGTTCAGATGACTAAAGCTTTCAGAAGCACCTGTCATCCATTGTAGCAGTGATCTCAACTGTAATAATGGGATAGGCCAGGGGAGAAACTGGGATGGGGGAAGAAGTGAGAAAGAAGAAACTGCTCCCAAACTGAGGAGGAGGTAGATATTCAGGTTCAAAAAGCTCTAAGACTTCCAAACAAAACAAACTTAAACAGATGCACACCAAGATACATTATAATTGAGACAGCAAAAGATCTAAGATAAAGAGTAAGTATTAAAAACAGCAAGAGACCAGCAAAGCATCACCTATAAATAGGACTTCTAGAAGACTATATCCAGCAGTTGTCCAGAGCAGAAGATATGTGAGCCCACTGTGGGAAACTTCAAAGCTGAAAGAGAACTGAGGAGGGATATGATCCAACCCAGTATTTCCGGGTGGTTCTCCTAGCCACAGAAACTCAATGTGTTAGACAAATGAATATTTGGAAAGCTAGGTGATATTGTAGTGAAGTGAGAAAGAAATTTATTGCCATGACAGTGCCATTTACCACCTCTGTGCAACCTCTGGTGACACCTTTCAGTCATTGAAATCCAGAATGGAGACCAATATCCATCCACTATCCACTCACCAATTCATCCATCCATCCATCATCATCCAGCCATCCAGCCATCATCCAGCCATCCATGCATCATCTAGCCATCCATCCATCCTCCCATCCACCTATTTATCCATCCACCCACCCAACCATCCATCCATAACCATCCATCAAATCATCTTCCCATACATCTATCTACATCCACCCATCCATCTATCCCTCCACTCATCCATTCACTCATCCAGTCATACATTCATCCATTCATCCATCTATCCATCCACTCATTCATCTACCTATCCATTCATTGATTGTTATCTCTTCCTCTGTGAATATTGTGTAAATTCCCACTACACATCAGGCTCTAAGGTAAAATTATCTTGGCTTAAGCACCTGCCCCACAGAATCTCAAGAGTCTGCCTGAGGACCCATACTTGTAAGCAAACACTTGTGGTAAATCTGACAAATGTTTGTAGAGTTTCAGAGCTGTGTAGCAAGAAAGAAGAGGGCAAGTGAGATCAGACACACTCAGAAGATTGTTAAGGCCAGTCAGACTGATTTACTCTCTTGCTGATGTTAAAGGAATGGAAAAGGATACTTGTCTGAGAAGAACCCTAGGGCAGAGCCTAGCATCATCCTGAGGCCACATGCCCAGGCCAGGCTTCAGAACTGGATGAGTGGAAGACAAGGAAGAAAGCCTCTCTCAGATATTTATTTTGATGTAGCCCACAGGAGGTAGGAAACCTTTAAGCCTCCACATCTTTCCGGTACAATCACTCAGGAGTGAGCTTTGAGGAAGCCTTGTTTCTCTCGCAATAGAAGTGAACTGAACCCTTTCTGACAGGTTCCCAACACCCATCAACCCCCCCCCCCCCATCATATTTCAGTGGTCAGATGGGGCATGGAGATATTGGTAGGCCTCTGCATCGCAGGACAACACTCACCAGGACATGCCATGGGCTTTGAAGCAGCCATATCACATATCAGCCTATCTATCTATCTATCTATCTATCTATCTATCTATCTATCTATCTATTTATTGGTAAGAGACTGTCAGAAAGGTAGGGGGGAAGGGGGTGATAGAGAGGGAGAGAGACAGAGACTCCAGTAACACTGCTTCACCACTCTCAAAGCTTGTCCCCCTACAGGTGGGGACTGGGGGCTCAAACCTGGGTCCTTGTACATCATAACATATGCACGTGCACTGAACCAGGTCCCTAAGCCCCCAAGGGTTTTCACAAGCCAATTATACAGACTTTCAGCCCCACAAAGCTGGCCCAAGTGGCACACCCATCTCAGAACTTCCCAGAGGATTCTAAAGGGCAGCTAAAGGAGGTGTTATCCCAGAAAGCATTTTATGAATTGAGGATTTTTTAGTCTAACAGAAAATAAGGCAGCTCTATAAGTCAGAGAGGAGGCCAAGCAGTGGTGCATCCCATTGAACACACACATTACTATGTGCAAGGACCCAGCTTCAAACCCCTGGATCCCCACCTGAAGGGGATGGGGAGAGATGCTTCACAAGCAGTGAAGCAGTGCTTCAGAGGTGTCTCTTTCTCTCTTTCTCCCTCTCTATCTACCCTTCCTCTCTCAATTTCTCTCAAAAAAAAAAAAAGCAACTAGGAACAGTAGACTTATCATACAGGCACCGAGCCCCTGTAATAACCCTGGTGGCAATAAAATTTTTTAATTAAAATAATAATAATAAAAATAAAACAAGTAGTTCTCTATCAGTGGTGATCCTTAGTGCAGGAGGAAGAAAAACCTAGAACTCCAGCCGCCCAAAGTCACTGGACTGATGATTCTGACCTTCTATGAATCCAGTCTGCTCCCTGTCTCCAAGGGGAGATCCCCACCTTCATGGGGCAACCTCGCTGGGTCCAGAGATGGGGCTGAGACCCCCAAAGTGGAAAGCTGGGAATGGCATAGCTGAGGAATTTCTCAGACAACACAGGGGGGTGAACTTGAACTTGATGAAGCTCACACACTCCTCCACACTCAGCCTCCTCTCTATATACAAAGGCTTCTTCTTCAGAAATTCTCCTAGATGAGTCTGTCTGTCTGTCTGCTTCCCTCTTGATGTTCACTGCTTGCTTTTTTTTTTTTAATTATTAGTTTAGTTTTGTTTTTTGACCCAGTCCTCTCAAGCCGCCAAAGACCTGTTGCAAGGTGGAGGAGAAAAAGCACTGTAGCCCATCACCTTCCTCTGCCAGGCTGAGCTGAGTGATGAAGGCCCCCTAGAAACCAAGAACATCAGGCTAAATAACAGACTCTTGGAAAGCAGGGAGCTGACCACAGGGAATTCTGCCCAAAGAATGATTCACCAGCCTTTCAGAGCACTTCCTCTGTTTGGACAGGACACCATCCCAGCAGTGCCAAAGATTTCAGGGACAGACTCAACCTTTTCTTTCCACTTTGGTTTTCATCCAACAGCTTTGCAAAACCAGTCATCTACAGGCAAAAAAATAAATAAAAAAATAAATGAAACCTCATTCTCAATGTACTTGTGCTAACCATGCGACTTTGTAGTACTGTTGACAGAGATGAGCCTCAGTTTACTCTTCCGTAAGTGGGGCCGGAACCCCCCTGTCCTGCTTGGAGTCAAATGATCTGAATGGAAGGGGCCTGGGCAGTAGCACACCCAGTAGAGCACATATCACCATGAACAAAGATCCTGGTTCAAGCCCCAGCCCCCATCTGCAGGGGGGAGCGTCATGAGCAGTGAAGCAGTACTGCAGGTGTCTCTCTTTCCCTCTCTACTTCCCTGTTCCCTCTCAATTTCAGTCTCTCTCCAACACAAATAAATGTAAAGTCACAAGGCAGCTTTTCACATCAGCAGGGAGACAGGACAAAATCCTGCAGATACTTGCACACTGAGTTTGGATTTTACAAAACACTTCAGTGAATAATGGAGAATATAGAATCAGTCTGCTTTTTGACAGTTAAGTCCATTCTCTCTTTTCTTTCTTCCTTCCTTTTTTCCTAATGCACATCTTTTCTTGTTAGTATACCTTTCTCTCTCTGTCTCTTTCCTTCTTTGTGTCTTCTTTCTCTCTTTCTTTTCTTCTTTCACTCTTTGCCATCAGTGTTATTGCTGAGGCTCCACAATCCCCAGTGGCCTTTTTTTTTTTTTTTTTTTTTTTAAATAAAGGTAAGATAAGACACACAGAGAAAGAAAAGGACAGATACCTGCAGCAGCACTGCTTCATTACTCCTGAAGCTCCCCCACCCCACCCCCTGCAGGTGGGGACAGAATTTAAACCTCTTGAGTACCTAAGAGGCTTTCAGATGCTCCTGCTGTCCTAGCTGGACTTCATCTATTTTTTTTTAATTTCTTTATTGGGGGGATTAATGTTTTACAGTCAACAGTAAAATACAACAGTTTGTATATGCATAACATTTCTCTGTTTTCCACATAACAATATAACCCCTGCCAGATCATCTGTCAGTCCCCATCTGTTTCCTGCACTGCTCCAACCTCCTTCCGGGGGGAAAAATGATTTGAGCACCTGTGCTGGACTGCTGGGTGGTGAGGATCCCTCTGGAGTTCCCAGACTTCTGTGCACAAGGACCAGGGCTGGAGCTCCATTCATTAAATCTTTTAAAAGATTTGTTTGGGGCCAGGCAATAGAGCAGCAGGTTAAGTGCACATGGTGCAAAGAGCAAAGACAGGCATAAGGATCCTGGTTCAAACCCCAGCTCCCCACCTGCAGAAGGGGGTCCCTTAACAAGCAGTGAAACATGTCTGCAGGTGTCTATCTTTCTCTCCCTCCATCTGTCTTCCTTTCTCTCTAGATTTCTCTCTGTTCTGTCCAACAACAACAACAACAACAGCAATGACAACAATAACAACAAGGGCAACAGAAATGGGAAAAATGGCCTCCAGGAGCAGTGGATTTGTACTTTATAGTTCAGGCACTGTGCCCTAGTGATAACCCTGGAGGCAAAAAAAAAAAAAATCTGTATAGGGGAGTAGAGGAGATAGCATAATAGTTATGTAAAATGACTTTCCTGCCTGAGGCTTCAAAATCCTAGGTTCAATCGCCTCCCCACCACACACCACCATAAACCAGAGCTGAACAATGCTCTGTTCTCTCTATATATCTATCCCTCTCATTAAAATAAAATCTTTAAAACACACAAACAAACAAACATTTGTGGGTCGGGGGGAGCACCTGGTTGAGTGCACACATTACAGTGCACAAGGACCCAGGTTCAATCCCCTGGTCCCCACCTACAGGAGGAAAGCTTCAGGAGTGGTGAAGCAAGGCTGCAGGTATCTCTCTGTCTCTCTGTCTCTCTCTCCTCTGTCCCCCATTCCTTTGATTTCTGGCTGTTTCTATCCAATAAATAAAGACAATTAAAAAAAAGAAAAATATTTATTGCATCCCAGCAGGAACATATTATATGTATATAATTTCTCTCTGTCCTATACAATAAAATGGAAAAAGTGGCTACCAGGAGCAGTGGATTCATAGTGCAGGTACTGAGCCCCAGCGATAACCCCAGAGGCAAAAGAAAAAAACAAACTTGATTTTTTCTACATAAAATATGTCAAAGAGAATGTTTTACACTAATATTTAAAGCTGTCTTATTTTACAAGTCACTATGTAATTTCAACATATGGATGTAGCACAATTTGCCTAACCCCACAGACTATCAAGTCACTTGTTTGCAATTTTCTGTTACAACAAACAATGACTTTAACAAGCATTCTGGTACTCACATCTTTATGCAGACCCCTAATTATATCGGAAGATAAACACCTAGAAGTATATCCTTTTTTGTCAGTGTTTTGGAATTAATGACATAGCATTCATTCAGTTCTGCAACCTAAATATTTCCTATTGATTTTCCAAGAAAGTAAGCATTTTCTATTTTTCTGGACCCCGGGGCCCTCATGGACCTGGAAGCTCCCGAGAACACATTTATTCTCTTGGAAAATTCAATAGGAAATATTTAGGTTACAGAACTGAATAAATGATGTCATTAATTCCAAAAAAAACGACCAAAAAAAGGATATACTTTTCTTCCCTGATCCAGCCTTCTGTCCTTTTCCAGCCATGACATCACCTCCCCAGACAATAACTTGGATCCACCTGCATATCAGATTTCAGGCTCAGAGGAAAAAAAAAAACACAAAACTAGTATAGCTACAGACCCTTTGAAATATAACTAAAATATGCCTACTAACTGCAAAATGGAGGACCCCCGAACACTTCATCTGCGCTATTCCAGCCTTTAGGTCCATGATTGGTCAACAATTTGTTTGGCTTTGGATGTTAACTCTCTTTTCAGCCAACAGGTTCCAGATGCTGGCATGATACCAGACTTCCCTGGACAGACAACCCCACCAATGTGTCCTGGAGCTCTGACTCCCCAGAGCCCCACCCCACTAGGGAAAGAGAGAGGTAGGCTGGGAGTATGGATGGACCTGTCAACGTCCATGTTTAGCGGGGAAGCAATTACAGAAGCCAGATCTTCTACCTTCTGCATCCCACAATGACCTTGGGTCCATACTCCCAGAGGGATAAAGAATAGGAAAGCTATCAGGGGTGGGGATGGGATATGGAGGTCTCATGGCCGGAACTGTGTGGAGTTGTACCCCTCTTATCGTATGGTTTTGTTAATGTCTCCTTTTTTAAATAAATTAAAAAAAATTTTTTTTAAAAGATATACTTCTAGGTGTTGTCTTAACATAATGGCATTCTCACTATAGTGGATTTTACTTTTTTTTCTTCTTAATATTGTCATCAGGATCTTTGCCAGTTAATAACATCTAAACTTGGAGGCTGGGGAGATAGCTTACAGTTTATGTAAAAAGCTTTCATGTGCTAGTCGGGCAGTAGCGCAGCGGGTTAAGCACAGGTGGCTTGAAGGGCAAGGACCGGTAAGGATCCTGGTCCAAGCCCCCAGATGCCCACCTGCAGGGGAGTTGCTTCACAGGTGATGAAGCAGGTCTTCAGGTGTCTATCTTTCTTGCCCCCTCTTTGTCTTCCCCTCTTCTCTCTATTTCTCTGTCCTATCCAACAACGATGACATCAATAACAAAAACAATAATAACTACAACAACAAACAACAAAGGCAACAAAAAGGAAAATAAATAAATAAATAAATATTTCGTGCCTGAGCTTCCAAGGCTTCAGGTTGAATCCCCAGCTCTCCAGCCTAAGTCTGAGCTGAGCAGTGCTCTGGTCTCACTCTGATTTTTAATTTTTTTATCTATATATTTATTTTATTTTATTATTTTTTTTTACCTGAGCCTTGCCCAGCCCTGCATCATGGTGAGGCAGGAAATTCAGAACTTCAGGTATGAAAGTCTCTTTGCATCAGCATTATGATATTTACCCCTCTACCAATGGGGTAAATATCATAATGCTGAATCTTTCTCTCTGTATCTCTAGCTTTTATGAGGTAAATATCATAATCTCTGAATCTTTCTGTATCTCTAGCTTTCATTACTAAACATAACAATAAAATAAAATGTGATAAAATAGTAAGTAAATAAGGAGAGCCTGGGCAGAAGCCACTGACTTGTAGTTATCATCTTCCTGTCTTTATACCCATCTCTCATTACTAAAAATATTTTTAAAAAGTAATGAAAAATAAAAATATTTTTAAAAGAAGCCCTTGTGCTGGGAGACAGCTTAGACATCTGTATCTCTCTCTCTTTCTATACCTAATATATAACAATACAATAAAATACATCTATTTAAAATGAGAAGGCAGGGGTAAATAGCATAATGGTTATGCAAAAATACTCTTTAAAATATATTTATTTTTCTGTATCTTTCTCTCTCTGTCTCTCTCTCTCTCTTACTCTCTTTCTTTCTTTCTTTTCTCATTTAGGAGTACAGTTTCTCACTACTCCCATTACCAAAGGTCTGTGTCCCCACCCCCACCCCATGGATAACCATGATAGTTTTCCCACATTCAAAAAATATTTTTGTTGCCTTGTTGTTTTATTGTTGTTGTGATTATTGTTGTTGTTACTGATGTTGTTGTTAGATAAGACAGAGAGAAATGGAGAGAGGAGGGGAAGACAGGGGGAGAGAAAGAGAGACACCTGCAGACCCGCTTCACTGCCTGTGAAGTAACTCCCTTGCAGGTGGGGAGTCGGGGGCTTGAACTGGGATCCTTGCACCAGTGTGTGTGCTTTGCACCGCCTGCACTTAACTCACTATGTTACAGCCCAAGTCCTGCAAAAATCCTCTTATGCCTGAGGCTCCAAGGTCCCAGGTTCAATCCCCCACACCACCATAAGCCAGAGCTGATCAGTGTCCTGGTTAAAAAAAAAAAAGAGAGAGAGAGAGAGAGAGAAGAAGAAGGAGATGGAGAAGAGAAGGAGAAGAAACATACCTTGTGTAACCCATATTTTAATGTGGTATAAAACTCTATGAGTTCTTTAAATAAAATAAAATAAGAAGACCTTGTGCTTAGGAACTATCTTAGGAGTTCTGCCAAAGACTTTCATGCCTGTGGCTTCAATAACCCAGTTTCAGTGCCCCTGAACCCCCTTTATCTTGAGCTGACAGTGTTCTGGTGTTTCCCTGTGTGCTTTTTCTCCCTGAATCTGTGTCAGGAAAAGAAAATGAAGACAATATTGGGAGACATATGGGAGCCCTTTGGTTGGCTCTAGTTTCCTGTAAGGTGCATTCTGTTCTGTGTCCACGAGGCGGTGACATAACACATCAGGGCCCCTCATGGGCTGGCCTTGCTCCCACTGCACTGCCCCTTGGTCTGGACTGCCCCTTGGTCTGGTTGTTGCTCTGGGCAGGGTGTTTGTAATCTGTTCCCAGGATCTGTTCTGGACTGCCCCTTGGTCTGGTTGTTGCTCTGGGCAGGGTGTTTGTAATCTGTTCCCAGGATCTGTTCCTGGGAGCTTCCTTCTCAGGAGCTAGAGAGAGGCAGGAGACAGGGTTTTTTGGGTAGAGCACCAGGCTTATGAGGCTGAGGCACCAAGTTCCCTGTCCTGCTGGGGTTGCCACAGAGACAGAAGGGTACTGGAACTCTGCCTTTGCTCCCCTTGTGTCTGTGTCATGGGTCAGTCCCCTTCCATTTCCTGCACTGCTCCAACCCCCTTCAGGGAAAAATGATTTGAGCACCTGTGTTGGGCTGTGAGGAACCCGCTGGAGTTCTTGGACTTACGTGCACAAGGTCCAGGGTTAGAGTTCCATTGGTAACCCACCTACATGGGGAGGAGAGGTGAGGCAGGTCTTTGGGGGTCTCTCTTTTTCTCCAAGTCTCTATCTCTCCCCTTCCTCTCAATTTCTCAGTGGACTTTAAAGTCAGAGAGAAAGAACAAACAGGGCATAGTTAGGTGGCAGGAGTGGGGTGAGCCATCAGCATCCCTGGGTTCCTAGTGTTGTAAATGACATCCAATTAATTATTTTTTTTGTCAAGGCAAAAAAAATAAGGAGTTGAAACAAGGCATTTATTCTTTTACAAAGGGTGTTCCACCAACAGTGGCCGTCAGGCAGCAGAGCATCCCCCCCTCAGCCTTCTCCCATCTTCTCTACCTGAAGCTGAACTATCTCCTCCACCCTGGGCTGGGCTTCTGAGCCCACAATCTCCCTGTTGCCTAAATAAGGAAAGGAGGAAGAGAGACTGAGAGCCTCTGCTGGAGGATTAGCAAGCACTGCAAGCAACTATTATCTGACCTAAAGAATACAAAACTACTGGCCACAGGTGGTCATAGATAATAATTTATAAAAAGAATTTTTGTACTGAACAATTGTTCTACTCATGTTCTTTTGAAGAGAAGACCTAACCATCTCTCATAGTAGACTGACTTTTTCTCTGCATGTTCTTTCTTTGATAACCAACAGTAAAGCTCCCTTAACCTCAGTGAAAATAAAGAGGGAAAAAAATGCAGATGAGAAAGAGCTGTAGTCCAGGTCACGGCAATTCCGCTGATTTTCAGTTTCCTTACAATAAAGCAGAAGTGATGAAAATTTTAATTCAAAAAGTTATTGTTTTGCTGTGACTTGACCTCACCAGAAAAAAGAAGTTCTTGTGAGGACAAACAATAAAGCCTCTGATATACGTTTTCCTTGTAGATAAATAACTACTTAGTAATGATTGAATTTTCCATATTTTTACATGTCTATATCTATACATACAAATGCAGTTATTTCTCTGTCTCTTTGCCCACTTGTGTGTTACCAGAGAGAGACTGAGTAAGGAACAGCAAGGTAGGGAGCAAACTCTCACAAGAATAGACTAAAAAGTTGTGTGTGTCCAAGTGTTTATTTGGAGTTATTCATGACTGTAATCGCACAAGAGGGTTAGAAAAAAGCAGTTGATACCATGACTCACTATTAGATATTTTGACTATTAGACATTGGTGATCTATGTTGCTAAGTTTGCTTGATAACCCAGTCTACCAGGAAAAGTCACTCTGCTTGTCATTAATGATTTAGTCACTCTGCTACATTAATGATTTTAAACACTATCCACTGTTTTCAATAATAAAATATTCACTTAATTCTACAGAACTTTCAAGGAATGATTAATACCTATTCCCATAACTTCTTATTTAATGATCTGTCATTGGTTATTAGCTTGCTTTCCTTTTTGGCTAGTGTAAGCTGTGCAGCTGAGAACAGGGGGCTCAGATACCTTTTTTTTTTTTTTGCCTCCAGGTTATGTCTGGTATGGGTGCCTGCACTACAAATCCACTGCTCCTGGAGGCTATTTTTCCCACTTTGTTGCCTTGTTGTTATTGTTGCCATTGCTGTTGTTGGACAGGACAGAAAGAAATTGAAAGAGAAGGGGAAGACAAAGAGGGGGAGAGAAAGACACCTGCAGACCTGCTTCACCCCCGTGAAGCGACTCTCTCCCTGCATGTGGGGAGACTGGTGCCTGGAGCCAGGGGCTTGAACAGGTCTCAAACCCATCCTTGTGCTGGCCCTTGCACTTTGTGGTGCCCTGTGTGTTTAACCTGCTGCAATACCACCTGCCCCCTGGGCTCTGATATCTTTGAGAACTGGTGCTTCCATGTCTTTGGATATAAGCCTAGGGGTGGTATTGCTGGATTTTTTAAAAAAGATTTTATTTATTTATTCATGATAAATAAATAAAGATAGGAGGAGAAATGGAGAGAGAGAGAGAGAGAGAACCAGACATCACTCTGGTACATGTGCTGCCTGGGATTGAACTCGGGACCTCATGCCCAAGAGTCCAATGCTTTATCCACTGCGCCACCTCCCAGACCACTATTGCTGGATCTTAAGGCATTGCCATTTTTGTTTGTTTGAGGGCTCTCTGTGTAGCTTTCCAAAGGGGCAGCACCAGTTTGCATTCCCACCAGCAGTGTCACTTCTCAGGACTCCCATTCTCCACACCTTCCCAGACACTGGGCCTCAAGGGTTTGTTGATGTCTGAGCTGGAGGCTCACTGTGATCTGAATCTGCATTTGCAAATGTCCCTGTAATGGGCCTGGGTGTCAGCAGAATTGTTTTGCAAAGGACTTGGAAGCCTGAGCCTCTGAGCTACCTGGTCCTATTTCAGCACCATAGTCAGCCAGAGCTCAGCAGGAAGTGAGCAGCTGAGAAAAAAATCAAAGGCCCCTGTAACCTCCGAGGTCATGACCTCTGGTGTCTTCCTGGCCCTTGACTTGTGCCAGTGCTGGTTGGGGACCTGGGTCTCCCCTTCCAGGAGCATCTGGGGGAGCTGCTGGACTTTGAAAGAAGACCTGACCCTGCCTGCAGCAGCCCCTCTGTTTTCCCTGTGATGGTGGCCAGGAGGGCACAGTCCAGGTCACCTGAGTGAAGTGACACTGCTGGGCCTTTATTAAGGATCCCCCCACCTACTCACAGCCCCCTACCCCACCCCATTGTTAAAGTGATAATGGGGGGGCATCTGTCCCCCATTCTGAAAGTCCCTCAAGCCAATCTTAGCAGTGAATTGAAAAGAGAGCATGATTATCCAAGTAAACTAAACTTTATTGAAAACAAAATATGTTAGTGCATGAAAAAGGAAGAGAGAGGGAGAGGGATTGGAATGCACTCACTTACTTTCTTGTTGGTCACATGGTATTCCACAGAAAGAGAGCAAGCCCCCCAAAGGCTCACCACTTTTAAAGCCAAAGGCCCCACCTACAGCTGTAGCCACTCCTTTCATTTCTGGGCACTGCCTTCTCTCCCTCAACACCGTGACTCATCCAGGGAAGACTCACTCCTGCTCTCTCTATGCCCTGAGCCTCTGCCTCCTGCTCCTGCTCTTGCTCCAGCTCCTGCCTGATCTCCTGGGTCCACATGGGTCTGCACTTCTGCTCTGAGAGGAGGCACCAGGACCTGGGTTTGGAGACCACACCCCGAGTCCACCAGAGTCACAGTGCACAGGGGGATCCCGTCCTGCTGGAGGGTGACAAGGGGTGTGTTCAGTGATGGGGTCTGAGACCTCAGCCACAGGGCCAGGTCCTTGACATCACTGCTTCCCACCTGGAGCTTCCAGAAGCTTCTTCAAAGGCGCTTCTGCTTTCTGAGGGCAGGAGGCCCGGGTGTCTCCACAGGTTACAGAGACAGCAGATGGGATTGTGCTCATGTGTCGGCTCTGTCCTGTAAACCCGGAGGCCCCTGTTAAGATGATGGCAAAAGGCAAACAGACAAACAGCAGAAGATAGAAGGAAGGCAACAGTGAGGTGAACATGACCTTTGAAAATTCACTGAAATGTTTAGAGTGAGGCGGCCTTTACTCTGTGCTTCATTTTGTCCTTCCAGGGCTGGGGCTCTACACCTGACAACTCCACCATTCCTAGAGGCCATTCTTTGTCATCTTCTTCTCCCTTTTTTCTTTCAATGGAGGGTGACACTGACAAGTTGGATGGGAGAGATGGTGGCACACACTATAGAGCACAGCCACTGTAATTTGTAAGAACCCAGATTCAAGCCCAGGTTCCTCGCCTGGGGGATGGGAGGCTTCACAGAGCAGTTAAGCAGAGCAGCAGGTGTCTCTCTCCCTTTCTATATATCTCTCTTTCCTCTTTCATTTCCTCTCTCTATTCAAAATAGAGAGATGTATTAAAGAGAGCAAATGGTCACATGCAGCACTGTTCACCTGCTCCTGAGGTCTTCCCTCCTGAAGGAGACCAGGGACTTGAACCCAGGTCCTCTACTATGGTAACATGTGCTCTCTACCAGGTGAGCCAGCACCTGGTCCCTGGCCTTTGTCCTGAGCCTTCTGATTGCACATGCCAAGGTCAATGATGTTTGGATGTGGACACACACATACACACACACACACACACACACACACACACCAAACCTTTTGGTTCTTACTGTGTTAGCTTCTGACTTTGGAGTCCTACAGGCCTTGCCTATGAGCATAACAGAGCTTAGCCTGGACTAAACATGTTAGGGAAATAATTGAACAGTCTGGGGCCTGGGATTAGCATCCAGATACACGCAGATGCACTTGCATTTTCCCACCAGTTATTAGAAGTTCTCTTCCATCGGAATGAACCGCATATTGGAATTTAAACATACTTCTGAAGGAAGCTCAGAGTTACTATTATTGAGGTGAGGAAGCACAGTTTAGTTCAGAGCACAGCATGCTTAGCACACCAGTGTGCAGAGATGAAGCCTGGCATCATCGAGCTCCAACTGAGGAGTTTGTAGATCCCAGAGATTCTGTTCTGTCACAGGATGGACTTCCTCTGGGGGCCCAATCTCAGTGCTGAAAAGCTCTAAGTGAAAATCCCTGTGCTGCACATTTGGAGGGAGAAACTCGAGGCTCCAGGGACATTGACATTAACTTTGAGAAGGGGGGTTGGTTAGTCCTATGAGTGACCACACACCTCTGGTTTGGCCAGAGCATGCTCAGAGAATGTGAAGATAAGAAGAAGACAGAGCATTGTCAGAGGTGGTGGCTGGACGGTGAGGAAGCCTAGATGCGGAGATCGGCACCACAGTAACAGTGTGTGGAGTGTTGTTCTGGGGACCCTTCTGAGCAGCTCATGTTCTTTGGAAGCACATGTCAGGCTGTTCCGTAACTTAGTCTTTCCTTGTTTTCTTTAAAGGCAGAAACTGATGTGACTGACCTTGACCCATGCCTGAATGAAGGAGTGGGGGCTTGTCTCACTGACACTGTGGACATAAAGATGTTGATGTCTGGGTCTAGGACTTACACCAATTTTAGCTAAAAATGCCAGTGAGAAGTGTAATCCCTCCCATTTTATATTGCTCCTGCAGTTATTCACAGTTGAATTTTAGATGAATTCAAAGTGTGTTTCCTACATTTTGGTGACATTGTGCCACACGAAGCACAATATTCCAAAATTGTAGAGCCTGTTTTTTTAGACAATTTCAGTGCCCTAGTAGCTAGCAGTATCTATATTTCTCTTTTTAAATATTTTTCATGACATGCCTTATTTTATATATATGGAGACAGAGGCAAAGGCACGGACAGAGAGACAGCATCCCAGTGATCTGCCCAGCACACCCAGCACCCATGTGGCTGGGATGCTCTCCTAAACTCTGCCCTCTCTCCATCCTAGGAGATGTCCTTGTCCCTACTCCCTGCCTGTCCTGGGACCCTCTGCCTAGTAATTGCCACCTCTGTTTTATGCCTACTTAACATGAAATTTTGATCATTTGAGAGTTGGTCTCTACTCTTGAAAGTTGATCACATTTTCAAGGTGTATTTTTTTTTCTTTCCCTACATTAAGGAGCACTTTAACTGCTATGTGGATAAAATACGTTTCCTTTCAAGAAAATATTTGAAACTATGATCTGTTTTCAAAGTTGATTTACAAAGAGCTGAATTTGCTAGAATATATGTCTCTCATTTACAAGGAAACAGTCACTGTGCAAGAAGGAATACAAGTATTGCCATTAGTATCTTAAACATATATTATTCTTATGCATTCAGTCAAAGAGTTACTGAAATCAGCAATGTTTACTCTCAAACCATAGTCAAGTCCGTGGAGTTAAGAGAATTTTTATTTTTACTTGATTCATTTTTTGTGAACATTAAGGAAGCTAAAAACAAGTTTTCCTCAATTACACCCTGTGAAAGGTGGGTTGTGACCCCAGTTATTATTATTATTCTTCTTCTTCAGGGTTTCTGCATAGCATCAGATGTCTCTGACTGCTAAGGAGAATGAGACCCCAGACACACTGACAGGTGAGTATCAAGATATCCTAAGTTGGAGTGGTTGGATTTATAATAGCAGTTCAAAACTCTCTCAATAGCAGCTGCTTAGTATTAAGCTTAATTGTCTTCACACATGTCATCCATCCTTACCAGCCCATTACTGTGACACAAAACTCAGACCTGCCCCTCTAACCACGCTTGATGGTGTTGTTAGCCAGAGAGGTGAATTCTCTTCTCCATTTGTTTTCAGCAAGATGTGCTGTATTTTTCTGTCTGTATTATTTATTCTTTCTCTATTATTTATAATTTCTTTCTGTATTATTCAATAAAATGGGAAAAAATGGTCACCAGGAAAAGTGGATTCATATTGATCCCCCACAATAAATAACCCTGGAGGCAAAAAAAAAAGGAAAAAAAATATGTTGATTGATTTATTCATTTTATTTCACTGATAATTTCTTTCTTTCTTGATGTATAAAGAAATACAGATTAGACTCCCTTTTCCTCACACCTTTTTTATTTTCAGTATTGTATTCTGCTAGTGTATTTCCTTAGAAATGAGGCCCTTGTATTTCTGAGACTTCTTTCAAATGAGGTCACACCTCTGAGTCCACACACAAGTATTCTTGAACCCCGGCTCCATGGCAGAATGTTTTCAGCATCTGAACGTAGTGAGAGGCTTGTGTCCAGGCTCTGGTGTTCATACGTTGACCTGCACTTGGTGTTTTTCAGACTGAGTTCCCAGCCCTCCTAGTGATGCACAGTTGAAGTCTTAAGTTAACTTCTCAAGCAGATCAGAAAGGAGACTTTCCTATCTATACCTCAGAAATGAGCTCCATTTCCAGACTTCGAGCTCGTGTCTACAGCACTGTCAGGCAACTGTGAGCTGCTTACTGGAGCATCCTCAGTGCCAATCCAGAGTGACACTCTGCTCCTCTCTTCCTCTCTTTCCTCCTCCTCCTCCTTCTCTCTCTCTGTCTCTCTCTCTCTCTCTCTCACACACATTAAGAAACAAACCTTATTTTTTAAAATTTTATTTATTTATTTTTGTTGCCCTTGTTGTTTTACTGTTGTAGTTATTGATGTCGTCATTGTTGGATAGGACAGAGAGAAATGGAGAGAGGAGGGAAAGACTGAGAGGGGGAGAGAAAGATAGACACCTGCAGACCTGCTTGTGAAGCGACTACCCTGCAGGTGAGGAGCCTGGGTCTCGAACCGGGATTCTTACGCCAGTCCTTGCACTTTGCGCCACCTGCACTTAACCTACTGCACTACAGCCTGACTCCCAAAGCTTTCTCCTTGTAGGTGGGGACCGAGGGCTTGAGCCTGGGTCCTTGCACATTGTAACATGTGCGCTCAAGCAGGTGTGCCACTACCCTGCCCCGATAAACCTTATTTTTAAAACCCGAGTCCACACCACAGCAAACTGTCTTTTTCTAATCTGTGAAGGGCAAGGGAAAGCAATCGTAAGCATGATGTACTAACCACAGTTTTTATGCACAGTTACTCCCTGTGTCAGCTCTGGCTTTGTACTTGGCTTCTGGGTTTTCAGTCCCCTGTGTCCTCTCTTTGGCGACTCCCTCGGCTGGGAGAAGCAATGGGATGGGAGCATAGAGCAAGCTGCCTGCTGCTCTTGAGTAGCCCTGAGAAAGAAGGACATTCTAGGACTCTCACAGAGCTCACACAGCAAAGTTCATTTTACTGTGCAGGAAGCCCTGAGTTCACACCCCAGACGCACATCAGAGCAGCTCACACAGCACAGAGGGGATACTCCATGAGCAGTGGAGGGGCGTGGTGAGCCTGGATCTCTGTCTTTCAACATCAGTCTCTCTCTGTCTCCCTCTCTCTGCCTCTAGGGTTACTGCTGGGGCTCGGTGCTTGCACTATGAATCCACTGCTCCTGGAAGCTTTTTTTTCCCTTTTGTTGCCCTTGTTGTCTATTGTCATTAAAATTATTTTTGTTATTGCTGTCATTGTTGTTGGACAGGACAGAGAGAAATCAAGAAAAGAGGGGAAGAGAGAGAGGGCAGAGAAAGACAGACACTTGCAGACCTGCTTCTCCACTTATGGAGCCAGGGGCTCAAACCTTAGGAATCCTTAGGCCAGTCCTGGCAATTCACACCATGTGTGCTTAACCTATTGCACTACCACCTTCCCCCCCCCCCCCCCCCGTCTCTTTTTAAAGGATTCAAAAGGAAAGATCTTCTGGAACTAGCGGGTCACAAGACCATAGCAGTTAAGTAAATAATAAAAAGGAAACATTTGAAATCTATTACTGACCTCATGTATCAGTATGGTGAGTGACCAGAGCAATTCCACACAGTCCACAGCAGCTATTTAGTAACAGCAGCCATCAGTGCTCCTACTTACCTTCATTTGTTTGAATCCTTAACATATTTCTGAGGAGTCGGGCGGTAGTGCACATGGCGCAAAGCTCAAGGACCGGCATAAGGATCCCGGTTCGAACCCCTGGCTCCCCACCTGCAGAGGAGTCGCTTCACAGGTGGTGAAGCAGGTCTGCAGGTGTTTATCTTTCTCTCCTTTTCTCTGTCTTCCCCTCCTCTCTCCATTTCTCTCTGTCCTATCCAACTACGATGACATCAATAACAACAATAATAACTACAACAATAAAACAAGAAGGACAACAAAAGGAAATAAATAAATAAATAAAAAATCTCTGTAAAGGCACAGTTTAGAAGGGTGATGTTAGGGTGCAGGCGGTGGTATATCTGGTAGAGTGCACAGATTACAGTGCACAACGATCCAGGTTCAAGTCCCCAGCCCCCACCTGCAACAGGGAACCTTGATGAACAGTGAAGCAGAACTACAGGCTCCTATCTCTGTCTCTACCTCTCTCTCTCTCTCCTCTCAATATCTCTTATCTTTATTCACAAAAAATAATAATTAAATGTTTTCTTTTTTAAAATATTTATTTATTTATTTTCCCTTTTGTTGCCCTTGTTTTTTTTTATTGTTGTTGTAGATATTATTGATGTTGTCATTGTTAGATAGGACAGAGAGAAATGGAGAGAGGAGGGGAAGACAGAGAGGGGGAGAGAAAGATAGACATCTGCAGACTTGCTTCACCTCTTGTGAAGCGACTCCCCTGGAGGTGGGGAGCCAGGGGCTCGAACCAGGATCCTTACCCGGTTCTTGTGCTTTGCACCATGTGTGCTTAACCTGCTGTGCTACTGCCCAACTCCCAACCAAATGTTTTCTAAAGAAGGACACTTTTAGAGTTAGAGTTGTCAAATAATCTGCCAGAGAAATAAAGATCTCAATGGTACAGGGTGTGAGTGAGCAGGAGTGTACTCAGACAGAATCCTAGCAGAAGTTACTTTATGGGCCCAGCAGAAGAGCCCTCACACTGCGTAGTCCCCTGATTTTCCTGTGCCAGATCCAGGTTCAAGCTCAACCCTTACCACATGAAGGAAATAAGTGTGAGTGCTGTGTTGTTCTCTCTCTCTCTCTCTCTCTCTCTCTCTCTCTCTCTCTGTTATCCTGAAATTCAGTGGAGCTGGTTACTGACACCATGAATTCACTGGTCCTGTCAGTCATTTTCCTTTTGTTTTTCTCTTCTGTTTTATTGGATAGAGAGAAATTGGAGGGGGAAAGATAGAAGAGAGAAAGATAGACACCCGCAGATGTGTTTCATCACACTAGAAACTAGAAACTACCCCCAAGCAGGTTGGGAGCTCAGGCTCAAACCCAGATCCTTGTGCATGGTAGTGTGTGCACTCAGCCGGATACACCACCACCCGGCACCTTATTGTTATTTGTGATCTGTCTTCCTCCTCTACTGAAAAAAAGGCCAGCCCAGTGCAATGTCACCCCAAACATCACAGAATATGAAGTCCCCATTGCACCATGTACCAAGGGATGTCTGCATTCTAAGCAAGGGAACCTGGGAAGCCTGCTCCCACTGACTCAACACATTCTGTGCCTGGGCACCTGCTTTCCGCAGTCTCCCTGCCTGAGTGCAGGGATGCTCCCACAGATGCAGAGGCTCCATCCTGAGGCCCAGAGGGAGGACTTTGGGCACAATGTGGGCACAAGGTCAAGGTGAGGTTGGCCTGATCGAGACCATTTATCAGCGTGAGTCTGCATGTTGACCGTTCTCCCTGTAGGGCACCAACAAAATTGTGGATAGGCAATGGGTGAGCTGCCAATCACTGAGCTGCTGCCCTAGAGACCACAAGACTCTACTTCTGTCTCCATCATCATGGAGCCCTGCCATCTGGAGCAGATCTCTGAGGCAACCCCAGGTCAGTGTGTCCTAAGGCCTAGACACTGAGTAGGAACCAGCAGGGAGCCATCCTGCAGGTGTCCCTCTGGGCCCATGACTGCCCTCCTGATGTAGCTGCTGAAACTGAAAGCCACCTGCAGGGGGAGAGGGTTGGTACAGGTGGGACCCAAAACACACCCACAATCCAACTTGGGGACACCCCTGTGTTGTGAAATGAAGTCCCAGCTCACTGCTAGGAAGGGCACTTATTTTTCAGTGGCTGTAGCTAGACAGTGGCTCCTTCTCTGTGTCTCTGGAACCTCTCCCTCACAGGACTCTGTCTCTGTGCAATGTGACTCTTACTAGAGCAGGACCTTCCAGGACCTGGGAACATGCCTTCCCCACCCCAGGGTTTGCCCAGTATCCCACCATCCCTGAAACTGATGCCCTGGCTACCTGAATCACCCCCACTGGGAGTGCTGGGACTCCATGATGCCTGCAGAATTACTGGAATAAATTAGACTCTTTGCAGAGCTTGGAGTGAAGTGATTGTGGAGTTCCAGGTAGATTGGAGCTCTCCATCCCAGGACAAGTAATCTCATTCCCACAATTCCTGGTGTAGCTTGATGTGAATGTCTGTACCTAGGGAGGTGGGGGCGGGGGGAGGGGGGTTCTTCTTGATGTTTCCTGCCTTCCATTCTAAAATGTTTTACCATTGATATTACTACTATAGAGGAAATTGTCGAATGGGTATGAGTTTCACAAAGAAAATATAAAACATAGACTCTTGTATATATTTTGTTAAGAGGATTCATATATACATACACTTTTTTATTTTTTATTTTTTACTTTTATTTAAGAAAGGAGACATTAACAAAACCATAGGATAGGAGGGGTACAATTCCTGCCACCCAATCTCCATATCCCATCCACTCCCCTGATAACTTTCCCATTCTCTATCCCTCTGGGAGTATGGACCTAGGGTCATTGTGGGTTGTAGAAGGTAGAAGGTCTGGCTTCTGTAATTGCTTCCCTGCTGAACATGGTCATTGACTGGTTGATCCATACTCCCAGCCTGCCTCTCTCTTTCCCTAGTAGGGTGGGTCTCTGGGGAAGTAGAACTCCAGGACACACTGGTGGGGTCTTCAGTCCAGGGAAGCCTGGTAGGCATCATGATGGCATCTGGAACCTGGTGGCTGAAAAGAGAGTTAACATACAAAGCCAAACAAATTATTGAAGAATCATGGACCCGAAGGTTGGAATAGTGGAGATGAAGTGTTGGGGGGAACTCACTGAAGACTCTAGTGTACTTCTGCTTTCAGGTATATATTTTGCCCTAGTTTATGGATATGTGTGAGCATATGCTCTATCTCCTGGAACCTGGTCTATATCTAGGTTTTGGGACTTTGTTAGGAAGTGAACCACCTGGGATGGAATTAGAGAATACTATGAAGGGAAAGGTCTCACCTGAGTAATGAAGCTGAAGGGTTGTCATTCCACCCTGAAGTCTCTGGACACAGTCTGAGCTGAAGCATGTTGAGGTGGCATTAGGTTGCGATTGGTGGATGCAATATTATTTGATAAAAATTGGGAGAAGCATGTGGGAAAGTGGGCCCCACCCTAAGCTTCCAGGACCAGGGGAAATATAGGCTCTATAGTGGAAATGTGAGGTTCCTGCTGTCTTAGGGTTCAAGAAGACAACGGATAGTTATTATTATCATCACATTATTTGGTAATTGGGTTAACTTTGAAAAGTCCCTTTGTTAGGATTTGCTGTATAATACCCAGTATCTTGTATATAGCTGTGCCACCGGTTGCTTCTGTTCTCCCTGGTCTAGGCTTTTGAGAGAGTCAACATATCAAAGACTTAGCCTATGTATTAAAAAGACTCAGTCTGTGTTTTAAAAAGTCCGAGACATACAATCAATTTTCCCCCCTCATATTAATTAAATAGTGATTTATATGACTACAATTTAATAGGTGTGCACATAAACACCATTCCCACCACCAAAAGACTGTCCCACCCCCCCGCACCCCCCTGCCACCCTGCCACCCAGGGAAGACGAATGTCCACCCTCCCCCTCACCACAGGGTTTTTACTTCAGATCCTGCTTTTAATTTTCCTTTCTGATCTTTTCTCTCAACTTCTGTTGATGAGTGGGGTCATCCCATACTCATCTTTATCTTTCTGACTTAGCTCACTTGACATAATTCCTTCTAGCTCCATCCAAGATGGGTCAGAGAAAGTGGGTTCATTGTTCTTAATAGCTGCATAGTATTCCATTGTGTATATATACCACAGCTTTCTCAGCCACTCATCTATTGTTGGGCACCTGGGTTGCTTCCAGATTTTAGCTATCATGAATTGTGCTGCTATGAATATAGGAGTTCACACCTCTTTTTTGTTGGGTGTTGTGAAGTCCTTGGGGTATATGACTAGGAGAGGAATTACTGGATCATATGGAAGGTCCATGTCTAGCCTTGTGAGAGTTCTCCAGACAGCTCTCCACAGAGGCTGGACCAATTTACATTCCACTAGCAGTGTAGAAGGGTTCCTCTGTCCCCACAGCCTCTCCAGCATTTGTTGCTGCTGTCCTTTTGGATGTATGCCATTCTCACAGGGGTGAGGTGGTATCTCAATGTTGTCTTTATTTGCATTTCTCTGACAATCAGCAACCTGGAGCAGTTTTTCATATGTTTGTTAGCCTTTTGGATCTCCTCTGAAGTGAATGTTTTATTCATATCCTCTGCCCAGTTTTGGATGGGGTCATTTGCTTTGTGGTGCTAAGTTTGCTGAGCTCTTTGTATATTTTGGTGATTAGTCTCTTATGGCATGTAAAGATCTTCTCCCATTCTGTGAGGGGTCTCTTCGTTTGTTTGATAGTTTCTTTGGATGTGCAGAAGCTTTTCAATTTGATATAGTCCCATTGGTTTGTTTCTGCTTTAGTCTTCCTTGCAATTGGGTTTGTTTCATCAAAGATGTCCTTGAGGTTTAGGTGGGTAAGTGTTTTACCAATGTTTTCCTCTAAGTATTTGACTGTTTCTGGTCTAACATGCAGGACTTTAATCCATTTGGAGTTGATTTTTGTTTCTGGTGAGATAAAGTGGTTCAGTTTCATTCTTCTGCATGTTACAACCCAGTTTTCCCAGCACCATTTATTGAAGAGAGCCTCCTTCTTCCATTTAATACTTTGGGCCCCCTGATCAAAGATTAGATGTCCATAGGTGTGGGGGTTTAGTTCTAGGCTTTCAATTCTGTTCCACTGGTCTGTGTGCCTATTTTTGTTCCAGTACCATGCTGTTTTGATGATGATGGCTGGAAGTGTGATGCCTCCATTTCTGTTTCTTTTCCTCAAGATGGTTTTGGCAATTCTCGGTGTTTTCTGGTTCCAGATAAATAATTGTAGTTTTTGTTCTAGTCTCTTAAAGAAGTTTGGTGGAACTTTGATGGGTATTGCATTAAATTTGTATACGGTGCTGGGGAGAATATTCATTTTGATGATATTTATTCTTCCAATCAATGAGCATGGGATGTCTTTCCATTTCTTGGTATAAGTTTCTATTTCCTTGACTAGTGACTCATTGTTTTCAGTATACAAGTCTTTCACTTCTTTGGTCAGCTTTACTCCTAGGTATTTTATTGATTTTGCTGAAACAGTAAATGGGAGTGATTTCTGGATGTCTTCTTCTTCAGATTTAGTGTTTGCATAAAGAAATGCCACTGAATTTTGTGCATTGATTTTGTAGCCTGACACCTTGCTATATTGCCTAGTAACTTCCAGTAGTTTTCTGCTGGATTCTTTAGGTTTTTCTATGTAAACTATCATATCATCTGCAAATAGTGAGAGCTTGACTTCTTCCATTCTAATCTGTATTCTTTTGATTACTCTCTCTTGCCTGATTGCTATGGCAAGAACTTCTAACACTATGTTGAAGAGTAATGGTGATAGTGGACAGCCTTGTCTAGTCTCCAATCTGAGGGAATGCTTTCAGCTTCTGTCCCTAGAGTATGATGTTGGCTGTAGGTTTGCTATATATGGATTCCACTGTCTTGAGGAATTTCCCATCTATTCCCATTTTTTGTAGGGTTTTGAGTATGAATGGGTATTGGATTTTGTCAAAGGCTTTCTCTGCATCTATTGAGATAATCATGTGGTTTTTGGCTTTGATTTTATTGATGTGTTGAATGACATTGGTTGACTTATGGATGTTGAACCAACCTTGCATTCCTGGGATAAATACCACTTGGTCGTGATGAACAATCTTTTTGATATGCTGTTGTATCCGGTTGGCCAAGATTTAATATTGTTTAATATTTTGGCATCTATGTTCATCAGAGATATTGGTCTGTAGTTTTCCTTTTTTGTTGTGTTCCTATCTGCTTTTGGTATCGGGGTGATGTTGGCTTCATAGAAGGTGGAAGGGAGTGTTCCTGTTTCTTTGATCTTATGGAAAAGCTTTAGAAGTATGGGTACTAACTGTTTCCTGAAAGTTTTGTAGAATTCGTTTGTGAAGCCATCTGGTCCAGGACTTTTGTTGTTGGGGAGATTCTTAATGACGATTTCGATTTCTTTGTCTGTGAATGGTGCATTTAGGTTTTGTAGTTTTTCTTGGTTCAGTTTTGGAAGGGCATATACTTCTAGGAATTCTTCCATTTCCCCCAGATTTTCTAGCTTGGTGGCGTATAGTTCTTCATAGAAGTTTTACATGATTTTCTGGATTTCTGTGGTGTCAGTTGTGAGATCTCCTCTATCCTTTACAATTCTATGAATTTGTGTCTTCTCCCTTTTTTGTTTAGTGACTCTGGGTAGGGGTTTGCCAATTTTGTTTAATCTTTCAAAGAGCCACCATTTGGCTTCATTGATCTTCTGTATGGTTCTCTTATTTTCAATGTTGTTTATTTTTGCTCTAATTTTAGTGATTTCTGTCCTTCTCATTGCTTTAGGGTTCCTTTGTTCCTCTTCCTCTAAGTCCTTGAGGTGTGTGGTAAGGTCATTTATTTGAGCTTTTTCTTGTTGTTTAATATGTGATTGTGTGGCTATGAGTTTCCCTCTCAATACTGCTTTAGCTGTGTCCCAAACATTTTGATAGGTTGTGTCTTCATTTTCATTTGTTTCCAGGAACATTTGAATTTCTTGCTTGAGTGACTCTCTGACCCAGTGGTTCTTAAGGAGTATGTTGTTTAGTTTCCAAATTCTGTGTCTTTTAATAATTTTCTGTTTGTTGTTAAATGTTAGTTTTACTCCACTGTGACCTGAAAAGATACTTGGGATGATTTCAATGCTCTTGAATTTATGGATGCTGTCTTTGTGGCCTAACATGTCGTCTATCCTTGAGTATATGTTATGTGGATTTGAGAAGAATGTGTATTCCAGTTCTTTGGGGTGAAGGGCTCTGAAGATGTCCAGGAGGTCTAGTATGACCATCTCTTCATTTAATTCTCTTGTTTCTTTGTTGATTCTCTGCTTTGTTGATCTGTCTAAGTGTGAGAGTGGGATGTTAAAATCTCTTACTATTATTGTATCACTATTGATGTATTTTTTAAGTTCTTTCAGTAGGTGTTTGATGCATTTAGATGGTCTCTAATTGGGTGCATAGATGTTAATCATTGTTAAGTATTCTTGGCTGATGGATCCACTAATAATTATGTAATGTGCTTGCCTATCTTTTATTACTTTATTTAATTTAAAATCTATTGTGTCAGAGATGAGAATGGCTGTTCCAGCTTTTTTTTGTGGTCCATTGGCCTGTATGATAGTTTTCCATCCTTTCACTTTAAGTCTATGTTTATCTTGCTGTGTCAGATGGGATTCTTGCAAGCAGCTTATGGTTGGATTATGTTTTCTGATCCATCCTCCTTCTCTGTGCCTTTTGATGGGTGAGTTTAAGCCACTGACATTTATTGATATCATGGATTTAATGTATTGTAGTGCCGTTGTTCAACATTTTATTTGCTCTGATATATGGCAAGTATTATAGTGAAGTTCTTGTTTGTAAGAGGTCTTTTAGAGGGAATCGGGTGGTAGTGCAGTGGGTTAAGTGCAGCTGGCACAATTGCAAGGACCTGCAAAATGATCCCGGTTCGAGCCCCCGGCTCCCCACCTGCAGGGGTGTCACTTCACAGGCAGTGAAGCAGGTCTGCAGGTGTCTATCTTTCTCTCCCCTTCTCTGTCTTCCCCTCCTCTCTCCATTTCTCTCTGTCCTATCCAACAACAATAAAAAAAATAAAATAAAAACGGTCTTTTAGAACCTCTTTCAGGGCTGGTTTGGTGATGGTTGCTTCCTTTAACTGTTGTTTGTCTAAGAAGGTTTTGATCCCTCCATCTAATTTGAATGAAAGTCTAGCAGGATATATTATCCTTGGTTGCAACCCTTTTTCATTCAGGGCTCTATAGATATCTTGCCATTCTCTTCTGGCTTTTAGAGTTTGAGTGGAGAAGTCTGTTGATAGTCTTATGGGTTTTCCCCTGTATGTGACTTTTTGTTTTTCTCTTGCAGCCTTTAGGATCCTTTCTTTATCCTCACTTCTTCTCATTTTGACTATGATGTGTCTTGGTGTCTTCAGGTCTGGGTTAATTCTATTTGGAACTCTCTGGGCCTCTTGAATCTTGATGTCCTTTCTGTTATTCAGGTCTGAGAAGTTTTCTTCTATAATTTCCTCTAGAATGTTTCCTTCCCCTTCTTCTCTTTCTTCCTCTGACAGGCCAATTATATTAATGTTACTTCTTTTGAGATCATCCCATATGTCTCTGTTGTTGTTTTCAGTGTCTCAATCTCTTTTTAAGCTCTTTCACCTCTTTCTTAGTTTTCTCTAACTCATCCTCTGTCTGACTAATTCTGTTTTCTCCTTCTGTTAGTCTGTTTTCCCTTCCCTCAGCTTCTTTCCTCAGTTCAGCTATTTCAGCTTTCAGTTCTCTAATTGCCTCAAGGTAATTGGTATTTTCCTTGTGGGTCTCGACTGTTGTTTCCCTAATACTGCCATTCCTTTCCTCCAATGTTGTTTTCATTTCTGTGATTAATAAGTTTATTATTGCTTGCATACTTTTCATATCTATGGTTACTTCTGGCTGATTTGTAGTTTCCTCTGGGCTCTTGTCTTCATTCATTGTAGTAGCAGTTTTATTTGTTCTTGACCTACCCATTTTTTTTATTAATGTGTTTCTTATTTTTGTGTTCTGTTGTTCCTCAGTTGTTGTGTTTTGAGTACAAGCAACACTGTACTAAATATCTTTATGACAAATGTAATCACCAACCTCAGAAATTACAATAACAGCTGAAGCAAGGATTGAAGCAGTTTAACTACTACCAGTTAGCCAAACAATGTCTCCAGTCCTTGAAAAAATAGCAACCAAGTCCAAGTGAAGAAGAAAGAGAAAGGAAAAAAAGGGATAGCAAGAATAGATAATTATGAAAATCCACAAGCAGACCACATCAAATAATGTCAGGAACACATTCTTAGGCATCATGATTTTCATCGCAGTAGGATCACAGAGTCACTGTGATGGCAACACTGCAAGAGAAAATGACCATTGGGCTGAGACATATGGAGACTTCTGAGGTGATGGTGACTTTAGCATTTGTGACTTGGGTGATGGTTTTTGAGATTTAATTTCATCTCTATTAATCAGACTGTCTATTTCTATAACATGTCCTTTATTCTCCAGGGCTATGGTATAGCATGATTAGATGCTGATAACTATGTTAGGAATGAGCCCAACCATAAGCGTTATTATGTCTTGATAGTAAGATAAAAGTTGTTTTTAATTAGTAGCTAGATTTTTTTTTCTTAATGAAAGAGAAAAACAGATGGACCCCAGTCTGTGACACATTTATGGTTTTTGGTGGTGTCAGGATTAAATCTAGGTGCTTCTGGGTTTCAGCCTTTATATCTGGAGCACATACCACTGTGCTATCCCCCTTACCCAATAGCTGTTTTTATTCTTTTAATTTAACACCCAAAACAAGCTGCCACCTATGTGTTCATTCTGCTAGGATTTAGATATTCTGACTCTGTGTAACCATACATAATGCCATAATCAACAGTTCTACACACACTTTTTTTTTACACAAGGCTGTGTTCTCCCCATTTTTTTCAAAGTCTTCTCTTCACTATAATCGTCTCTAAGTTCTTTTTTTCCATCTCTAAGTTCTATACATATTTTTTTAGCCACCCAGGTTATTGCTGGTGATTGTTGCAGGAAAGTCTTCTTCATCCCAGGTTTAGATTTTTTCAGTTTTTTTTTTAATAAAATATGAGAGACTGCAACACATAGTGTGAAAGAGAGTGAAATGTATACATATCATAAATCACGCTTCCTCTTGTAAAGGGGCCCAGGAATTTGAGTTCAATCCTCATGCCTGGGGATGTGTGCTCTCTGTTACACCAGACTCACCCTGATCCCTTTTGGAATTTTGGAAAGCAGCAAGGTGTTCACCACCTCCTGTTCCAAACAGGCTCAGGCTGTATCTAGAGGACCGACAAGACCAGGATCCCACATGGGTCAAGTTCAGACATCATAGAACATTAAGGGAGTCATTGTGTTAAAACTTTAACTGGTCAATTTCAGTTGAGCAGTCACTATAGGTAACCTGTCTGCATGGCATGTGATGACCAGTCAGAACACTTGCAAGAGTCTGCTGGTGACTGGTAACTTTGCAACAGTTACTCAACTCACACAAGATAGCAAAGAGTATTGATGCAGTGCTTTCTGGTCATAAACACATGTAGCAGTTTACAAAAGGTGAAAGAGAGAGAGAGAGAGAGAAAGATGGAGGAGGGAAGAAAAGGAAAGTGTAAAGAAAAGAGGACTAAGGAAGAACCTGGCCCATTTGATGTCTGCCAGGCTAGCGTTGCTGGCGGGAGAGATGATCCAAGAACCAAGCTCATGGTGGTAGCAATATAAATTTTATTCATGCGGGAGCCCCAGAGTCAGGTGTTAGTGCAGTGGGTTAAGCCATGTGGAGCCAGCCTCCATGGCCAGTGTCCACCTCCCAGTCTGCACTCCTGACCTCCTCTAGGTCGGGACATGGAGAAGAGAGAAAGAAGAGAGAAACCAGAAATAGAAGTGGCTTTTATAGGATAAAACCAGAAGTGGAAAGTTGGAAACGGAAATGGCTAAGAAAGGGGGTGGAGAAAGGAAAAAGGCACACTGGGAAGGTAGAACTTCCTTAGCAACTGTTGCAGTGGTTTTAACTGGTGGGATTAATGTTACCCTGCAGGCAGGGTGGGTCTTGAGGTAGAAGGAAGATAGATCAATGGGATATGTGGGGATATTTCAGGCAAAACAATGATTATGTAAATAGGCCATAATGTCAGCAATGGAGCAGGGCAGGCTGGCTTAATGCCTAACAGTTGTCAGAGGAGTCTGACTGATCCCCACCAAAGAGAGACCAGGTGGAAGTTCTGGTCTTGTGATTGCAGACAGGCACAGAATAATAGAGGGACTGGGGGCCTTTTCCCACACTGGGAACCCATAGTGGACCAGTCAGAGCCACTGTTACATTAGAAGCATTTAAATGAAATGTTGGTGTCAGGTAACTTGAGGCAGAAGTGCCAGGCAGGATGGCCACACTAGTAAGAGACCCTGACAATGAGGGAGAGGTCTGGAAAGGTGTAGAGACCCAGCAGAGGAAGCTCTCCTGTCAGCTGGCAGAGCTGCAGGGGGCAAAGAGCTCAGCAGTGGGTGGGGCTGAAATTTGATGGGGAGCCCTCTGGCTCAGGTGGGGGAGGCCTGGAAGAGGGTCACTGCTACAGAGCTGGTCTGGAGCCCTGCCTTCTAGCTGTGGGAAATACACACACACACACACACACACACACACACACCAACACACACACACCGACACACATACACCTCTAACTCAGGCACACACAGAAAGGAAATAAGTGGAGGAATTTAAAAAAAGCCATGCAAAAGGAGACAAATAGGTCTCCAAAGTGATCTGTGCATTGGTAGGTCCAAATACGGGAGCAACCCCGAAGGTTAACAGGAGTGTTATAGACGGTTGTGGTCCATATACACAAAGGAAGTCTACTCATCCATTGAAAATGGAGAATCATCCCCTTGCCTCCTGCTGTATGGAACTTCAGGTGGTCATGGTTAGTGCCATCAGATGGAAGAAAAAGATGAGTATCTGGCGATCTCACTTACAGATGGAACTTAAGAAATAAGGAAGATAAAGACAGATACATGGTGAAATTTAGACTGGTCTTGGTCTTTTGCAACAAGACCAGGTTTTGGAGGGGATCAGGAGGAAGGTGAGTGGGTACTGGAGACACAGTGCCCAAGGGTGGCAGAGAGACTAAGATGGCTGTGGGGTCAGTGTGTAGGTGCCTGTCAGGGAAGGTGAGAAATTGTGCCCACATGATAACAACTATCTTGTAAATCATTCTTTTCCAAGTTGAAAGAAAAAAAACTGAAAGGAAATTTGAAGATTAACAGGCTGTTTTGAGTTCAGGTAGATTCATAAACGAGTGTTTCAGAAGTTGACGTCTTCATCTCTTCAAAATGTATTGCAACACCTTATCTTCTACCAAAGTCCAAACCCCCTATACCCCATCTGCAGACTCTGGGGTCTAAGCACTAAACTCTAGTTTTCCACATAAAGAAGTCCTACTGTCATTAATTTAAACTAGATTTTATGGACAGAAGTCACTTCCATAATTCAGGTGGCTCACTTACATATTGTTAGAATTAAACTGATGTTACATAGACTACAGTTCTTAGATCAGTATATAGTACACAATAATAGCCTCTCAGTCATTTATTTTTTATTTTCCCAAATCTATTGTTCTTAGATTTACAAATACGTCATATGTTTTAACTTTTGCCCATTTGTCTTTGGATGGAATTCAATTACTCTGTTGTTCCTTGTCTCATTGTCTAGTGGGTAACAACCTTTTCCAGCATGGGCCAGGGAGAGAAATAGAACTTCAAAGTGAATTACTATTGTTTCCTTTCTCCTAAAGTTGAGAATACCATTCCAATTGCCCATGAGAACACTAATTTACTCTGTACTATGAATGCCCTAGCACACTAAGGCATAATAGTTTTCTGAAATTTCTTCTAGAAAGATTTTGCAGTGCATCTGGTGTTCCTGCTAGAATTTTTTAGATCCAAGAATTTAAAGTATTAACTTAGCACTATTAGTCAGAGGAAAAAATACTCAAATGCTGAAGGAATATAATAACCATCCTTGATCAGGTAGCATAAGAATGAATTTCAACATGTAAGGAAGTGTGTATTTGTATATATACACATCGTTGTGTGAGAAGTTTTTACTAAGGAACTAAGTGTTGTAAGAAACATTTAGATTCACAAAGCGCAAAGACCAGCATAAGGATCCCAGTTTGAGCTCCTGGCTCCCCACCTTCAGGGAGTCGCTTCGCAAGTGGTGAAGCAGGTCTGCAGGTGACTATCTTTCTCTCCCCCTGTCTGTCTTCCCCTCCTCTCTCCATTCCTCTCTGTCCTATCCAACAACAATGACACCAATAACAACAACAATAAAAACTACAACAATAAAAAACAACAGGGGCAACAAAAGGGAATACATAAATTAATTTTAAAAATAATAATTAAAGAAAACTTCTGTCTCTACATCTAGTAATTGACTAAGATAAAAAAGAAACATTTAGATTGTTTTATGTAACGCATTATCCTGAAGTGTAAGGGTTTTATTTACATTTATGGTTTTTCATTCCATTAGTGAATGTCCCTCTCTAGTTAAGTGGAATTTAGCTGCATTTATATTTCAAGCATTATTTACCCTGTGGATCTAGGGCCTTGCATATGTTTGATTTCACCACTTCTGGGCTGCTTTTTCATTCATACAGAGGGACAAAGAGAAGTGAAGAGAGACAGGTGGAGTAATGCCATTTAGATGCCAGTTGTAGGCATAGCTGCTCTTTGCAAATTAGTGAAAATTCAATTTTCCAGACTTCTGATCTTGATTTTCTTTATTTTAAACTCCCTTTTCTTTATTATTCCTCCCTTCTCCTCTCTTTCTCTCTCTATTTATTATTATTTATTTATTTCACCAGAGCACTGCCCAACTCTGGCTTATGGTGGTGTGAGGCGTTGAGCCTGGGACTTTGGAGTCTCAGGTATGAGAGTCTCTTTGCAGAACCATTATGCTCTCTACACCTGCTGGAACAGTGGATTCTTTTTTTAAAAAATTTTCTTTCTTTTTTAAATATTTATTTATGTGTTTATTCCCTTTTGTTGCCATTGTTATAGTAATTGTTGGATAGGACAGAGAGAAATGGAGAGAGGAGGGGAGACAGAGGAGGAGAGAAAGATAAGACACCTGCAGACCTGCTTCACCACCTGTGAAGCAATCAACTCCCCTGCAGGTGAGGAGCTGGGGGCTTGAACCAGGATCCTTATGCCAGTCTTTGTGCTTTGTGCCACCTGTGCTTAACCCAGTGCACTACAACCTGCTGCGCTACAACTCGACTCCCCAGAACAGTGGATTCTTTCTGTCAAATTCTTTTCAAGAGAACATACCAGAGCATCATTCTGGCACATTCAGTGCTGGAACCAAATCCGGGATCCTATGCTTGCAGGTCCTGCTTTCTGACTTCTGAGCTACCTCCTGGGTCACAGTAATGCTGCTTTTCAAAACAAACAACCAGAGTACCTCTCAGCTCTGATGTGGTGGTGCCAGAGGTTCCAGTGGGACTCCAGAGTCTCAGGCATGAAAGCCTTTTGTAGAACCACTATGCTGCCTCCCAGTCACTGCAGTCATCTTTACTAAATGGACTTCTATCACCAAGGTTTGGTGCAGGGACCTGAAGGAGACAGGAGAAGCCCTGAGTGCTGCCATGCAGGTGTTGTGAGCTGATGCTGGCTTTGGAGGTCAGTTTACTGTGTAAAGCTTTGTGGAACTCATTGTGACACCTGTGCTTTTCCTCTGTTTACTATGCTTTGATGAAAGTGTAAGTGTTCTTTAAAGGAGGCTTGGTACTCTTCTCTTTTCAGACCCACTAGAAATCTTTTCCCATTGTACTGTCAGCATCATGACTTTCATTGACTTGAAGCCCATCACTAACTCTTGGATGCTGCTTACATTATGCTTGTTGACATCTGAATTGTGGACTTCTGGTGGGCAGAAGACGTGTGCTTTCTTTCCTCCCTCAGAGACTAAGGCATGTCCAATGCTACGCAGTTGTTAAATCACCAGTGTTGTTTTCGACGGGTTATGTTGTTTTCGCCGGGCTGGCTTCACGGGTGGGTAACAGATGACCAGGGACTCATGGTTGAGCTGTAGGCAGTATCTCTTTATTCATGCAGGACGCAGCACAATCTAAGACAAGCTAAGCTAAACACAAGTTAAGGTAAAACTCACAATGCTGTCTTTATATATACTTGCCAAGTAGGGTGGAAACAGGATGTGACATAGAGAGGGTGGAGAGAAAAGTGACTGGTGAAAATCAGAGTGTGACAAGGAGGGGGCAGAGCAGGCGAGAATCCTATCACTGAACCACCAATGCCCTGGAGGGAGGGTGGTACTTGTTAACAGTGGTTATGTAAATAGAATGAAGTGGTTATGTAAATAGAATAGTGTTAAGCAGGGGGGATTTAAACCAAATGAAACAGAAGGGGTCTCATGCATACCAACACACCAGTATCCAGAAACCACTTTCCTTGATTCTCTTTTCTGTTTTCATATTAGTGTAAACAGAGATTGCTCTGGCTCTGTGCTTGTTTTTTTCCTTCCCAACAGATTTGCTGATTGAGTACAATATTTTGTTGTTTTTGTTGCTTTTATTTTTATAACTTACAGGTTTAAATTTGTTCTGCTTTGCAATGGCATTTAGTCTTCCTGAATTAAAACTGCTGAAAATGTTTTTAAAAGACCAGAGGCATAAAGGGGGGGAGATGACAGTTATAACTAAATATCTTTTTTAAAACTTTTATTAGGGATTTAGTAATGCTTTATAAGATTATGACATAGACAGCCATAATTCCACACTACACCCGCCACCAAAGTTCTGTACTGCTGTTCACAAGGGGAACCACCACAGTTTTCACAAAATGTCAGAAGTCAGCTTGGCTGATGATGTTTCTTTCGCTTTTTTGAAAGTTCAATTTTTCTTTCAATTTTATATATTACTTGTCCAAAAGGACACAGTCTTATCTCTTTTTAAATTACAAAATATTTTCCTATTAAATATATATCTGATATTATTATTATTAGCAACAAGTTTATCATTGGTGTAGTAGTATGAATAATGGTCATTTTTTTTGTTTTATTTGTTATAACAGAAAGAAATTAAGAGACAAGTAGGAAGAAAAAATGAGGAGTGGGTGGCAGCGTAGTTGTCATCAGAGTTCGGGGTGCCAGTAGGCCGGGCTAGCTTTGTGGTGGTAGACAGAGACTCAAGGACACACAGCTGAGCAGAGAAGCTGTATTTCTTTATTCAGGAGCAACGATTCAAAAACTAATCTAATCTAATCACCACAAGTTCTGTCCTGTATTCTTCTTCCCCAGCGGCAGCAGCAGGAACTCAGGAAGTACATAAGATAGGGGGTGGGGAGAAGGGAGAAGCACAAAACTAGCAAGGCCTAAACCAAATATCCTGGAGGCGGGGGGAAGTGAGACCAAGCATACCAACAATTCCCCCTTTTCTTTTTAACTAATTGTATCAGGAGTGTGGGGTGAACAGAAACCTATATCATACAGGCATTTTTAAAAAGAAACTGGCACAAACATGGAGGAACAAGTAAGAGAGCAACAAGAACCAGTGTGCTGCCAAGGGAAGGCCTGAGGGGGCATTTTTTGCCTCTGTGGGCAAGGCGAATCAACTAAAGAACATTTCCTGCCTCTGTGGTCTTTTCTTGCTTCTGGGGGGTGTTCCTTGCCTTGACAGGCATTTTTTGCCTCTCTGGCCATTACCTAGCATGGAGGGAGGGTATGGCCTAGAGTCCCAAGGCAGATGGCTGCAGTCAGTCTTTGAGAAACCCAGCAGCATAAAGGGAAGCTGCTAGTTTTGTGCAAAGTGTCCAAGAGGTGTACCAGTAAGTCCGATAGAAGTGCCAGTCCACATCTGATGTCCACAGAAGAATGCCAGGGGGTGGAACGTTGCATGAGGAAGGTCAGCTGTTGGAATTCCGCTTTTCTGTAGAGAACTTGACAGCTGCAATTCACTTACTTATGAAACAAAACTTGTATCAGGTTAGAATTTTACCACAATTGATAATTCTATTATAATTGGAAGTCTTTTTTTAGTATGATTTGAAGGTTGTTTAAAGTTTAAACAATAAAATATGGAAAGGTAAACAGAAGAACCATGGGAAAAAAAGCCTCAGGCATGAGAATCATTAGCATAACCATTGTGCAATCTACCATTTCTAATTGAGAAGGTATTTGAGAGTTTTACATACCAACATCTTACTTAACCTTTTGTTATACCCATTCAAGATGGAGACACACCCTAGATGTGCACAGGTTTTTTAGACCAACTTAGTTAAAATATATTGATTTTTAATTAATTTTTACCTCAGACTTTAAATGTATGTTAATTTTACCTTTATGAGAACTATGTTGAAAAACCTTTTTCATTTAACTCTGTCTGGTAAGAATATAGCCTTAAAGTTACATTTTTAACCTTAAAGTTAATGTTTACCAAACTTTAAACACACACATAAACATGGTCTTTAATACACAAGGAGAAAACCCTTTGTTACGAAGACATGTCATTTTAAACATGAATTTAGCTCTGTACTGTCTTAGCCATTCAGGGAGTGCATTGTCTAGCGGTGGCCTCTTACGCAACTTCAGCTCCAGGAATTGTAGATTGCGATCTCTGCAGGGATCGCTGCGTATTCTAGCTCCTCTGCCTTCAGAGCCAAGCTGGGGATCTTGGCCAGGTGGCCCAGTCCCAGCAGGGAGCCCGTGGTCTCCGGGTGGTCCAGGATCTGCCCAGACTTCATAGCAGGAGGGCAGCTGGGCTGGCTGTGCAGAAGACGCAGGCCGAGGTGCCCCAGGGTGGTGGCCAGGATGGGCTGCACCCCTGCCCACCATGCCTGCTGCCCTGCTCCCAGCGGCCGAGCAGTGTGGAGGGAGACTGTGCCCAATGCCCTGCGCCATGCGGCAGCGAACCGGCTCCTGCCAGCGGGCGTTGGGCGGAAACCACAGTGTGGTCAAGGGAGAAATGTTCCAGAAACAGAAAAACAGTCTCATGAAGAAAGGGCAGAGGCCTTTGGAAGCCTCTTCACAAGCAGAAAAGAAGGCCATTGTAGATAGGTAGCCAAATTATCTTCACTTATCTGAGAGATGCGCAGGTCATGCCCCATGTTGTAGTGCCATATGTTGTTAGAGTTTGGGCGCCAGTAGGCCAGGCTAGCTTTGCGGCAGTAGACAGAGACTCAAGGACACACGGCTGAGCAGAGAAGCTGTATTTCTTTATTCAGGAGCAACAATTCAAAAACTAATCTAATCTAATCACCACAAGTTCTGTCCTGCATTCTTCTCCCCCAGCGGCAGCAGCAGGAACTCAGGAAGTACATAAGATAGGGGGCGGGGAGAAGGGAGAAGCGCGAAACTAGCAAGGCCTAAACCAAATCTCCCGGTAGTGGGGGGACCAAACCAATATGAAGCATACCAACATGTAGTGGTTTAAGAGCACATGGCAGGAAGTGCACAGGATCCTGGTTGGCGCCTCAGGCTCACCACCTGCAGGGGGGTTATTTCACAAGTGGTGAAGCAGGTCTGCAGATATCTATCTTTCTTTCCCCCCTCTGTCTTTCTCTCCTTTCTCCATTTCTCTCTGTCCTGTCCAACAATGACAGCTATAACAATAATAATAATAACCACAGCAATGATAAACAACAAGGGCAACAAAAGGAAAAAATAGCCTCCAGGAGAAGTGGATTTGTATTGTAGGCACTGAGCACAGCAATAAACCTGGAGGAAAAAATAAATAAAAAAAGAAAAAAGGAAAAGAAAAAGAAAAGAGAGAGAGACTTGCAGACTTACTTCACCATTCATTAAGCATCCTTTCTGCAGGTGGGGGTCAGGGGCTTGAAACCATGTCCCTGTGCATGGTAAGAGCAGTCTCAGCTGTGTGCATCACCAGCCATGCCCCATTCTAATGTTGTTATCTAGTTGTCTGTGTTTAGGTTCCTTCCATATTTTGACTTGTCACTTATACAGCTATATAAACATAGATGTGCATATGTACTTGGAATTAGCATACAATTAAATATGAGAGATACAAAAAGAGAAAGACCAGAGCACTGCTCAGTTCCGGGTTATGGTGGTGCTGAAAATTGAACTTGGGACCTCAGAGCCTCAGGCATGAGAGCCTTTTACATACAGAACCACTATGCTGTCTCCCCAGTGGAGACAGTGGAAGATAAGGAAGTTAGATGAGTGACATGCCTGAAGACAATCTGAGTATTTAAGACTATGGGAAGTTCTTACAAATTGAGAAAAGTGGGCAGTTTTTGAAGTTGCCATGCTGGTGACCTGGGTTCCAACCCCAGTCCCCACCTGTGGGGCAGAGAGGGCGGGGCAAGTTTTACAAATAGTGGAACAGTTCTGCACCTCGGCTCTTTATCTTTCTTTGTCTCTACATCCATCCAAAAATGAATAAATAAAACAAAGACAGTTGATAATGATAGAGTTCTGTAGCTAATAAAAATAAAATAAATGATATGTAAATAATATAACTATTAAAAATAAATAAAATAAACACAGCTGATAATGATAGAGTCCTCTAGCTAATGAGTAGAAGCTATAGCATTAAGATAACAATTAAACATGAAGAAGAAAACAACACTTTGGCCTTTAGTGGATTTCAAATATTATGAATAGGGTACAGAAAAAGTACAGATAGTCAATAAATACATAAAAATATTACACTTTTTATCTATCAGGGAGGTGCAAAAGAAACTATAATGTTGATTGTATTTATAAGTAGCATCAACTTAGCAAGAAGTGGGTCACTTGAAAACTATAAAAAAAATCCTGTGCTCAGTGATTTGGAACTGATTGAAATAATTGCTTCAATCTTTTTAATTGCCTTTCAGAGAGTTTAAACTTTCATAATTTTTAGGTGGGGTAATGGTGTACACAGGTTTTTATTTTTTTAATTTTGACAAAAGCATACTCTGATATTTTAGAAAATTTGTACTTTTTATTTTGGAAAATGTATACTTGTTTAAAAATGTCACTTTTCTTTGAAAGAACATTGGGTGTTATCTTTTTTATTATGCTTTATAGAACATAATACTTTACTTTGATTAACCTTAATTATGTTGGTAATTCTTAATTTTTCTGGTCATCTTGTTTAACATAAAATCTCAGAGCTTCAAAGAGAACCTTTTAATTACTACAGTCATTTTGGACAATTTGCTTAGATACTGCTCTGATAACATGTTGTGAATGATCCCAGAAGTAAACCCTCAACCTCAGAATTTCTTAGCTTCTCTTTTCACTGTACCATTAAAAGAATCCATATAAGTCACCACAGGCCAATTTTATTCCAGCTGGTGTTTTTCCACTCAGTGAGTAGAAACAACTAAACTTTTTTTTTTCTTCTGATTTTTTGAAGTTCTTATTAGACAGTTTAGTACTAAGTTTTCCTAAAAAGAGAAAGGGTGGTCAGTTTGGACAATGACCTTCATTTTCCCAGGATGCCAGTTTGACCTGTGACTTTCTGACCTGCATGTGGTGCGCAGATGAGTGACTATTTCATGAATGATTGTCCCCACACTTGACTTCTGTCTGGGAAGTGCTGGCTAAGGAGTAAAAGACTAGTAGCTGAGGGACTAATGTGGTAGAGATGTCACCGTGAGTTTGCTGTGAAGTGTGCAGGTCACAGTAACAGCCATCCAGAAGTCAGAAGTGCGCCATCTCTAGTCTCTGCTACTGTCTCCTCCAGGACTGACTCCAGACTCACCCATGTACTTGCTCTGGCCCATGGGACACTGACAAATGGGAAGCAGGCAGAGACCTACAGTGCCTCTCTGGCTGTGGGGAGCCCTTTTTTCAGCACTGAAAAACTAGGTGCCACCCTGTGGAGGTTTGGGGAACAGGCAACACACAGAAAGTAGCTCCAGACAGACACACGTGACCTCAGCTGATGCAGAGCTGCCCAGATGAGCCCAACAAAGGCTGATCTGAGCCCTGAGCAGAGAGGGGTCATATAAGGTACAGATTGGTCTCCAGCTCCCACTGATTCTGTGCTCGGAGAAACTAAGATGGAACTTTCGGAAAGCAAACTGGCGTCTGTTCAGTGATCTTACCAACAAATCTATTCCTGCAATTCCAATTAACTCTATCCCCTCTGAAGATTCCTACAGGCGCTTCCACCAAGCCATCTTCAAAGCAGCTTCCCAAGCCATTCCTCGTGGGAGACGTGCTAACTATACGCCTTGTCTTGATGCTGAATGTGAGCAACTACTAAAGCAGTATGATGAGTCGGGCGACCCAGATGTGGCTGACCATCTCATTGCCTCCCTGGATGCAGCATGTTAAGCCCGCTGGCAACAACTCATGGAAAGTCTGAACTTCACCCAATCAAGTAGGAAGGCCTGGAAGCTTCTTCACAGTCTGGGTGCCAGTAGCCAACTCCCTCCCGTCTCCCATCCTCCCGTATCTCCAAACTCAGTGGCCAGTCACCTAACTCAAGTTGGATGTGCTAAGATCGACCCAGTTTGGAAAAGAGAAATTTCCCATGAGTGGTCATCCCACTTCCGGTTATCTTGTCCATCTCCAAAACTCTCTCCCTTTACACTGTCTGAACTGGAAGACGCTTTGAAGAGGGTTAAACCAGGAACAGCTGCTGGCTATGATAACATCACCCCAGAACTCATTCTTAACCTGGGTCCTGCAGCAAAGAAGTGGCTCGCTTCATTCCTGTCCCACATCTTGGAATCTGCCCAAAAGTTTGGCGTCATGCGAAGATTATAGCGGTTTTGAAACCAAAGAAAGACCCAACACTGGCCGCCAGCTATAAACCAATTTCTCTCCTCTCCATGTGTTACAAACTCCTTGAGAGGCTGCTTCTGTCACGTATTTCTCATCTTACAGAGAAATTCCTATCACCCGCCCAGGCTGGTTTCCGCCCAGGAAGATCTACCTGTGAACAAGCCCTGGCCCTCTCAACTTACATTGAAAATGGATTCCAGAAGAATTTAAAGACGAGTGCTGTCTTTGTTGATCCCACAGCAGCCTACGACACGGTCTGGCACCGTGGTCTCCTAGTCAAGATCTCAAGATGCCTGCCTCCATGGGTGGCCAACACTATATCGTTTCTTCTCCAAAACAGAAGATTCCGGGTGCATCTGGGTGACAAGTCTAGCAGATGGAGACTTGTCTCAAGTGGCCTCCCCCAGGGCTCTGTTCTGGCTCCTACGCTATTTAATATTTACATCAATGGCCTCCCAGAAACTTCTTCAAGGAAGTTCATCTACGCCAATGACATCTGCTGTGCAACTCAGGCATCCAAGTTTGACATCCTCGAGGAAACACTCACGAAAGACATGTCTCTGATATCTGATTACTGTAAAAAATGGTGACTAATCGCACTCTGTCATTTCACGAACATCTCATAAAAACTGCAGCAAAGGTGGGCGCGAGGAACAACATCATTGCAAGACTGGCCAGCTCCTCATGGGGCGCGAGCGCTTCCACACTACGATCATCATCTCTGGCATTATGCTATTCCACTGCAGAATACTGTGCCCCAGTATGGTTCCATAGCCCCCATGTCCACTTGGTCGATTCCAAATTATATTCCTCCATGAGGATCATTTCTGGAACCATCCGTTTCACCCCAGTTCCATGGCTGCCAGTCCTTAGCAACATCGCCCCGCCAGATATTCGTCGGGATGCGGCATCATCTAAGTTCATTTCCCACGTCTACGCTCCACCGGACCTGCCAATATACGCGGATATCTTCACCCACCCTGTCCAACGCTTGACGTCTTGTCACCCAATCTGGTCCCCTATGCCTACACTGAACTTCTCTGTTCCAGTCTCTTGGAAACAGAGTTGGCAGTCAGCTGAGGTAAAGAACAAACACCTCATCACAGACCCCTGCAAGCATCAACCCGGCTTTGACCTAGCACGTTATGATTGGGCCCTCCTCAATCGCTATTGAACAGGCCATGGCCGGTGCACCACTATGTTCCATCGCTGGGGAGTCAGAGATGACCCTAACTGCCCCTGCGGCTCCAGACAGACTATGACCCACATAGTCAATGACTGCCACCTCTCCTGATTCAAAGGAGGTCTCAAAACTTTACATCAGGCTCAACCTGACGCTGTTGACTGGCTATGGAAGAAGGGCAAACGCTAGAAGAAGAAGGCACAGATTCAGGGAGTGATATTTATTATTGGGATGCATTGGATCGACCTTCCCATGGTGCATCCTGTGAGTACTCATTCATTGGGGAAACTGACGATCCTTCCTAGCTGACTGAATCCACATGGATCCCAGTCACTTTCAAAGCCAGCAACAAGCAGCTCCTGACAGCTTTCAAGCTGTTGGTCCTGCTCTTCGAGTCCTCCAACTTAATGTTGAAGGGCTGTCCTTCGCGAAACGCGTTATCTTCGCCCACCCTGTTCAGCGCTTGACGTCTCGTTATCCAATCTGGTCTCCTGCGCCTGCACTGAACTTCTCTGTTCCAGACTTTTGGAAACAGAGTTGGCAGTCAGCTGAGGTGGGGAACGGTCACCTCATCATAAACCCCTGCAAGCGTCAACCTGGCTTTGACCTAGCACGTTATGATTGGGCCCTCCTCAATTGCTATCAAACAGGCCACGGCCAGTGTGCCGCTATGTTCCATTGCTGGGGAGCCAGAGAAAACCCGAACTGCCCCTGCAGCTCCAGACAGACTATGACCCACATAGTCAACGACTGCCACCTCTCCAGATTCAAAGGAGGTCTCGAAACTTTACATCAGGCTCAACCTTTCACTGTTGACTGGCTGCGGAAGAAGGGCAAAAGCTAGAAGAAGAAAAATCAATAAAAAGGAAAGTACAGTAAAGATTATATATAAATATATAATTACATCTATACCATGAATGTAATAATAAGAGAGAGATTTCTGTGAAAAGACCCTCAAACCAGGATGTAAGGGATTAAGGAAGATGACTCAAATGAAATGAGCTAGATGTGGAATATTGACATTTTTCATTGCAACCCCACTACAGAAAAAGTTTTAAAGAACTGTCTTAGTCAGAGGGCTTCATGTCTTCTACCAGGAAGTTTACACATAGATGGCAGGATTGAGGACTAACTCAAAATCCTGCAAAGGATTAGGATATAATTGTTCTCAATATCATAAACTAACAGGAAAAAGAAAGGTCAGTTCTAGAAAGGGGAAGGCTGACTGCAAGCATTCCAGCAGACACCCAGGTGGCCTCACTGATTGCAGACCTGTCAGGGGAGCCCCCAACAAGGTGCTGAGAGGAGCCCTGAGCTTCTTAGTAGCTGAGCAGGGTGTAGGCAGGGGGCTTTCTGGACCCCACTCAGAGAGGCCTGAGATGGTCCATCACTGCACCTTTCTGTAGGTGTCTCTCTCCCAGCTTGGAATTAGGAGGTTGTCTTATTGTCATGCCTAAAATGGAAAAACAGAGAGCTGTCTTAGTCAAATCACATTCTCAGATACTAGCTTCCTCTTGACTCCTGAAGAAATGAATTATCCCAGGAGAGAATTTCTCCAAGGAGATAAATACATGAAGAGGCTGAGTGGTGCCCACCTGGTGAGCACAGGTGCCACAGTGAGCAAGGACCTGGGTTCTCGCCCTTGTGCCCACCTGTAAGGAGGAAGCTTCAGGAGCTGGAAAGCAGAGCCATAGGTGTCTCTCCTTCTCTCCCCCTCTGTCTCTCCCTCTCATCTTAATTTCTGTCTCTACCCATTTGGTATATTGAATTATTATTAAAAGATTTAAATATATCAAAACCTAGCCATCACGTAGAAGACTTTCCTCTCAACTCAATACAGCAAAATTATGCAGCCTCCATCCAGACTGTGCTGCCAGAATTATTAAGTCATGTCATTGTTGGGATGTGATTCTCTTGTCCTGTTTATTCAACCAGAACACCTTGTGTCTCACATAAACTAGTTGCTAGAATTAATCTCACATGGCGTAGGCTTACCCAGACTCATGGTGTAGATGAGATCTGTCCAGGAGCCTGGTCACCTCTGTACCACTGACATCAGTCAAGAAGAAAGCACCTACCTCTAGCAGGAACAGGGGACCAGGATGGAGGCCCTCACTCCTCCCTCTCTTCTTTGTTAAGCTCTGTATGGTGCGGGTACACAGCATAGCCACGATGCAGGAGAACTGAGTGCGGGTCACCTTCTCCTTCTGATGGACCGGATGGACACAGTCCATGATATCCTCCACTGCCAGGTTCACAGGGATGATGGGGTGGTCCAGGGCATAGTTGTAGAGTGACACCTTGTGAGCGGCCCTGTTGTTAAAATTTCGGAAGGCTCTGGCCGGCCGGGTTGGCTTTGCGGGCGGGTAACAGAGACGCGGAGACAACGGCTGGGCAGGGAAGCGGTATTTCTTTATTCAGGAACAACAATTCACAAACTAAGACAAACTAATCACCAAACAGAACTCTGCTGTCTCTTTGCGGTGGCGCAAGCACTCTCCCTTACTCTCGAACTCAGGAACTGTCTCTTACTCTGGAACTCAGGAACCCAGGAACTCTGTCTCTCTGGCACTCTCTCTTACTCTGAAACCCTGAAACTCTCGAACTCAGGAACTCAGGAACTCTGGCACTCTCGAACTCAGGAACCCTCTCCCGGGGTTCCTTGGGGCGGGGCCAAGCAGGCCCATGAAATTAATAGGACTCATCCAATTCTCTTGGCAGGGGGAGGGCTAGAACAAACCAATGTAAAGCATACGACAATTCCCCCTTTTCTTTTTAACTAAATGACTATAGTATCAAGGGTGTGGGGTGAACAGAAACATATATAACAAAAACCAGCATGTTGCCAAGGGAAGGCCTGAGGGGGCCATATCTGAAAAAAAAACATTTCTTGCCTCTGGGGGGCTACTTGCCTCGACGGGCATTTGCATGGGGGCGGGGAATGGCCTAGAGTCCCACAGGCAGCTGGCTGCAACTTACTTACTATGAAACAAAACTTGTTATTAGCATATCTACTGCACGATCCAACGTTTCTAATAGAGAAGGAATTTGAGACTTTTACATATCAACAACGTCTTTTAACCTTTTGTTACACCCATTCAAGATGGAGACACACCCTAGGTGTGGGCCGGAGAGGAAACCTCAGGCATGAGAACAATTAGCATAGCCATTGTGCGATCTACCATTTCTAATAGAGAAGGTAGTGTTTTACATATCAACAAGTCTATTTAACCTTTTGTTTAGACTAACTTAGTTAAAATATATTGATTGTTAACTAATTTTTACCTTAGACTTTAAATGTAAGTTAATTTTATCTTTATGAGAATTACATTGAAAACCTTTTTCATTTAACTTTGACTAGTAAGAATTTAGCCTTAAAGCTACTGTTTACCAAACTTTAAACATACACATAAACATGGTCATTAATACACGAGGAGAGAAACCTTTGTTACGAAGACATGTCATTTTAAACACGAATTTAAATCTGTACTGTCTTAGTTGTTGGGGGGGGGGGTTCACCATCCGGAGGTGGCTTCCCGTGCAGCTTTACTTCTAGGAAGTCATTTAGTTAAAAAGAAAAGGGGGAATTGTCGTATGCTTTACATTGGTTTGTTCTAGCCCTCCCCCGCCAAGAGAATTGGATGAGTCCTGTTAATTTCGCGGGCCTGCTTGGCCCCGCCCCAAGGAACCCCGAGAGAGGGTTCCTGAGTCAGAGGGTTCCTGAGTTCGAGAGTGACAGAGTTCCAGAGTTCCTGAGTTCAAGAGTAAGAGGGAGTGCTTGTGCCACCGCAAAGAGACAGCAGAGTTCTGTTTGGTGATTAGTTTGTCTTAGTTTATGAATCGTTGTTCCTGAATAAAGAAATACAGCTTCCCTGCCCAGCCATTGTCTCTGTGTCTCATTTACCCGCCTGTGAAGCAAGCCAGCCTGGCCAGAGCCTCCCGAAATTTTAACAACAAATGGCGCCCACGTGGACCTGACCTGTACATCTCTCAGATAAGTAAAGACAATTTGGCTACCTATGCACTATGGCCTTCTCTTCTGCTTGTGAAGAGATCTCCAAAGGCCTCTGCTCTTTCTTCACGAGACTGTTTTGCTGTTTCTGGAACATTTATCTCTGGACCACTCTGTGGTTTCCACTCGCTCGGGCGAACTCAGAACAGCCAGCGGGAAGAGCCAGCGGGCGGGAGGCAAGGCGCGGAGCTGCTGTTTCCACCTGGTTAAACAGCCAGCCAGCCGGCTGCGCCCAGACAACCCCGCGCACCGTGCCCGCAGCCCCGCAGCCCCGCAGCCTGCAAGAGGCCTACGCCATCACAGAAGAGCCCCTAGAGCCCGAGGCCAACATGCAAGAGCCCGAGGCCAACACGCAAGAGCCCGAGGCCAGCCCACAGGAGCCGGCTCTCCACCGCGTGGAGCAGGGCACTGGACTAGTGATCCCTCCACGCTGCTCGGCCACTGCGAGCAGGGCAGCAGACATGGCAGGACCATGGGGCAGGGCCGCGGTGGCCTATCATGGCCGCCACCCCTGGGCACCTAGGCCCACGCCTTCTACAAAGATGGCCTGCCTGCCCTCTTTCTATGAATTCTGGAACCATCCCGGGCCTCCCGGACCCCCGGGCTCCCTGCCGAAACTGGGCACACGAGATCTCCAGCCACCGGTCCGGTCTGAAGGCAGACAAGCTGGAGTACGCAGAGATTTGTGCAGAGATTGAATTCCTAGAAGTGGAGCTGCACGGGAAGCCACCTCCGGATGGTGAACCCCCCCCAACAACTAAGACAGTACAGATTTAAATTCATGTTTAAAATGACATGTCTTTGTAACAAAGATTTCTCTCCTTGTGTATTAATGACCATGTGTATGTGTATGTTTAAAGTTTGGTAAACAGTAGCTTTAAGGCTAAATTCTTACTAGTCAAAGTTAAATGAAAAAGGTTTTCAACGTAATTCTCATAAAGATAAAATTAACTTACGTTTAAAGTCTAAGGTAAAAATTAGTTAACAAGCAATATATTTTGACTAAGTTAGGCTAAACAAAAGGTTAAATAAACTTGTTGATATGTAAAACTCTCCATTACCTTCTCTATTAGAAATGGTAGATCGCACAATGGCTATGCTAATTATTCTCATGCCTGAGGTTTCCTCTCCGGCCCACACCTAGGGTGTGTCTCCATCTTGAATGGGTGTAACAAAAGGTTAAAAGACGTTGTTGATATGTAAAAGTCTCAAATTCCTTCTCTATTAGAAACGTTGGATCGTGCAGTAGATATGCTAATAACAAGTTTTGTTTCATAGTAAGTAAGTTGCAGCCAGCTGCCTGTGGGACTCTAGGCCATTCCCCGCCCCCATGCAATTGCCCGTTGAGACAAGTAGCCCCCCAGAGGCAAGAAATGTTTTTTTTTTAAGCTGATAAAGTTTAGCCCACAGAGGCAGATATGGCCCCCTCAGGCCTTCCCTTGGCAACATGCTGGTTTTTGTTATATATGTTTCTGTTCACCCCACACCCTTGATACTATAGTCATTTAGTTAAAAAGAAAAGGGGGAATTGTCGTATGCTTTACATTGGTTTGTTCTAGCCCTCCCCCGCCAAGAAAATTGGATGAGTCCTGTTAATTTCACGGGCCTGCTTGGCCCCGCCCCAAGGAACCCCGAGAGAGGGTTCCTGAGTCAGAGGGTTCCTGAGTTCGAGAGTGACAGAGTTCCAGAGTTCCTGAGTTCAAGAGTAAGAGGGAGTGCTTGTGCCGCCGCAAAGAGACAGCAGAGTTCTGTTTGGTGATTAGTTTGTCTTAGTTTATGAATCGTTGTTCCTGAATAAAGAAATACAGCTTCCCTGCCCAGCCGTTGTCTCTGCGTCTCTGTTACCCGCTGTGAAGCAAGCCAGGCTGGCAAGAGCCTCCGAAATTTTAACACGGCCCTGTCTCCACAGTCCATCAGGTATTCATTCCTGAACTCAGATGTGGTGAGATCCAGCAGAGGCAGCCATGAGAGGGCCCCATTCAGACAGTTGGACAGGGAGCTCTGCCTGATGCTTTCCACATCATGGAGGGTGGTGACAGTGTCACTGCTCTGGTCCGTAGCTACCAAGATGCTCTTCTGGTGGCCTCTGTCAACAGCATTGCCCAGGGTCCAGGTAGAATCACCTCCAGTGCAGATACCTGTAAAAATAGCAGTGGGTTTAGCAATGGATAAGGGAAGGGCCCCAGAGAGCGAGCAGATGCAGTGAGAGGATAAAGGACTTGGAGAACCAAGGGGCTGAGGGTCCACTACCTAATTGAAACCACTGTAGAGGGACACATGGGGAAAGCAAACCCAGCCTTAAATCTAGAAGAGGATTCCTGTATATCAGCAGGAAAGTGTTTAATGAGGAGTTGAGATAGGAGACCTGGACTCCCCACTACTTACTGAATTTGAAGGTGTGGAAATGGCGTTGGCTTTTTAATTGAGAACTTAAGAGGTTTCTATAAACTTGGAACTAGAAGTTATCATGCTGGATCACTATTAGTTCTGGTGTATATTCTGGTCCCATTTCCCCAGTGAGGCTGGTTTTCAGTGTCCTGAGTTTGTTTACAGGAGGGGATAGATGGCCAGAGAGGTGGCACTTACAGCAAAGGGTGCAGTTCCCCTCTCCCCTGCTGACCCAACCTGGGGACCTGGGCTTGAGGAGGAGCTGACCGGTGGTGTCCTCTAGTAGCTGCTCCAAAATGAAGGACTCCTGGCAGCTAGAAACTGATCTGGAGTCATCCTGTTCCTGGGACAGGTCCTTAGTCACTGGCAGTGGAGCCATTCCATTTTCATGGTGATAGTCATAGTTTGTATGGAGAGAAATCCAAGCATAGGTTCAGGCTGAGGTGGCCATGATGAGCCCATCATGACCACAGAATGTGCCAACAGCATGGCAAGGGAGCTGTGTTTTTCTTGGAGATGTGCATGGTTTCTGGGGGCTATTGGGTTCCTGCCAATCCTGTGTCCCCCCATGGGATTGGTTTTCAGTGTCATGAGCTCGTTTCAGGAAGGAAGATACCACCTGGCATGAGGCATATATAGGAACGAAGGGGGTCCCCTCTTCCCTGCCGGTCTCCACATATGAGGCTGGGGGAGTTATCTGCTTCTAATTATGCTTCTAAGACCCCTTCTGTTTTGATCATAATGTTAGCTGTTAGTTTTGCTTGCATTGCTTAATGCTGTGGTCTATTTACATAATCACTCTTTCACCTGAGATCCACCCTGCCTGCAGGGCATTGGTTTAATCCCACTGGTTCACATTCTCTTTTAGCTCTGCCCCCTCTCCTAGTCACACCCTGTTTTCCACAGTTTAATCCCCACTGGTTTGCACTCTCTTTTAGCTCTGCCCTCTCTCCTTGTCACACCCTGTTTTCCAGCCTACCACTTCCTTCCTGGAAACTATGAAAACAGACTCTTTCCTCGATAAACACTACACTGCTTCCCACTCAGCCATGAGTCCCTGGTCATCTCTCTTCTGCTCTGGAAGCTAGCTCAGCATCTGGCACCTGAACAGGGACTGGAATTCTGCTTCTAGTGGAAGCTCCTCAGTGGTTGCCATTTGGCCCACTTCATATTCATGCAGATGTTTGCCACCTAGATGGAGAGAAACCTCAGTCTAGGTCCAGGCTGACCATGAAGAGACTCACCTCACTGTAGATGATGACACATGGGCCTTCTCCTGGACCTTCTGTGCAAAGAAAGCTGTGTCTCTGTGTCTTTTTGTCCTTGAATCTGACATGAGACCCTGCCCTAGCGTGTGCCCAAGAAAAGAGTTGACAAAATAAAGAGGAAGATGCTCTTAATAAATTCTTGTGCTTGGAAAGCAACAAATTCCTCATGAGGAAGAGCTCTACAGAGCAGCCCAATCTGTCACAGAGAAAGAAGCAGAGAAGCAAGGACCATCATTAGAGCCTGTTACAGAGCAGTGAGTGGGTCACTGTCTATTGAATGCACAGAGGCCTGTCGCCTGCACTTTTCCCTGTCAGAAGGTATTGAAGCTAAGCTGGAAACCATTTTCTCTGAGGCTTTGCAGTTAGTGTCTCACTCCAATCAGCCTCTTCTCAGATTGCCCTGACACTCACCTGCAGGTGGCTCTGTGGTTTCTTCTATCCTGGAACTCACAGCCCCCTAAGAGGCTTCCTCAGAGTCCTGGGAGAGAAAGAAGTCAGGGTCACAACAAGTCTTTGGAGTGAGAAGTGGAAGAGCACATTTCCCAGAAGTTCTGTTTCCCCAGAGAGAGAGCCCTGTGTCCAATATCAAAGCTACTTGACCTCTGGGAGTGACTGTGGTTTAGAATCGACACTGTAGATTTTAGTGAATCCTTGGGTTTTCAGTGCATGTTCAGAAGTGTGTTGACAAGGATATGTGGATTTCTTCCTGCTTGCTCTCTAGTCATGGGATATACACACAGGTAACTCCCAGTTGAGTGAGTAATTTGTAATTTAAAATGTCAACTATCTAATCCAATGGTTTGAAAGAAAAAAAAACCACATTTTCCCCCACTTGAGGAGAAGCATTGCCTGGTGTATGAAGTAGCAGGAAATTGTCATCAGTGCTGCAGAGTGAAGGCCAACCTTGACATGAAGCAGATGCTCAAGTTATGCAAAAGAAGAAACAAAAAAAGAAAGAGGGCTAGGAGGTGGTGCAGCTGGTTAGGCACACACATTACCAAGTGCAAGAACCCAGGATTGAACCCTCACTCCCTACCTGTAGTGGGGAAGCTTCATGAGAGGTGAAGCAGGTCTGCAGGTGTCTATCTTTCTTTCTCCCACTCTATCACTTTCTCCTCTCTCAATTTCTCTTTGTCTTGTCAAAATCAAAAGAGAAAAGAGAAAGGGGAAAAAAAAGGAAAAAATGACCACCAGCAAGTGGTGGATTCATAATGCAGTTTTGAGGTCCAGTGATAACCCTGGTGACAAAAAAAAGAATAAAAAAGTATTCTCATGACATAAACAAATATTTTTTTTAATTTTGATTATCTATATTTATTGGATAGAAATATCCAGAAATCAAGAGGATGGGGAGATAGAGAGGAAAAGAGACAGAGAGACACCTGCAGCCCTGCTTCACCCTTTGCAAAGCTTTTCTTCTTCAGGTGGAGGATGGGAGGATTGAACCTGGGTCCTTGAGCGTTATAATATGTGTGCTCAACCAGCTGTGCCACCCACCCCTTAGCCCCCATAAATGGTGCATAAAAATTCGAATACTTGGAAAATAAATTGAAAGTCTTTAAAAGTAGCTATTTAATAAAAAACATACACACATGTGGTATACTCTTTTCTATGTTTTAATTTAGTACTACTAGTGATTGGTGTAGGCAGTATGAACCCTCAGTGGCAGTGACCATTTCTTCCTTTTTATTTTATTTGGTATCACAGAGAGAAATTGTGAGAGGAGGGGGATATAGGGAGGGAGAGAGACAGGGAGACCCCTGCATAGCTGCTTCCAGGCTTGCAGTTCCCCTCCACACTGTGCATGAGGACTTGTGTGTTCAACCCACTGTGCCACCACCCAGCCAGAACAGCTTATTCTTGACATACTAAGCTACTAATGAAGATGAGAAATTAAGGAGGAATTGGTTTTATAATAATAGATCATTAGAAATTATTCTATCATAAGGTGATAAAAAATTGTAAAAAGAGCACACAGTACCCAAGAGACCTGTGACATTTATCCAAAGGTCTAATATATCTGTAAGTGGGATCTCATAGGAATACCATAGTGTGATCTTGTAGCATAATGGTTATGCAAAGAGACTCTCATGCCTGAAGCTCCAAAGTCTCAGGTTCAACCCCCTGGACCACCATAAGTCATAAACCAAAGCTGAGTAGTGCTCAGGGAAAAAAAAAAAAACAAGAAAGAAAGTTAGAAAAGAAAGCTAGAGAAGAAAGGAAAGAAGGAAGGAATGAAGGAAGGGAGGGAGGAAGGCAGGGAGGAAGGAAGGAAAGAAAGAAGGAAGGAAGGAAGGAAGGAAGGAAGGAAGGAAGGAAGGAAGCTCCTCAGGGGCTAGGCAATGGCAGTGCACCTAGTTAAGAACACACATTACCATGCACCAGGACCCAGGTTCAAGCCCTGGGCCCCACTTGTAGGGGGAGAGCTTCATGTGTAGTTAAACAGTGCTGCAAGTGACTCTGTCTCTTTCTTTCTCTATCTCCCCTCCCCTCTCAATTTCTTTCTGTATCTATCCAGAATAAAAGTAGCAAAACAAACAAAAAACCCCAAGGGAAGAAGATGGTGTCCCATACCTGAAAATGGGGAAACATTAAAAATGGGAATGAAAAGATATCTGAGGTCACATGACTAAAATATTCTAACTTAATGAAAGAAGTACATTTACAGATTTGAGGAGATACTCAGAATTACTTTGTTCAAGTTAACATGACTCATTTCTCTATATTCCATAAATGTGTGAAACCACCTAGTAGCTTTTACCTCCTCACTTCATTAAGCATAATCATCTCCAGTCCCCCCCTCAAATGGAAGTGCCAAGTTATCTCAAGGTTTGTGAGAACTATGGGGTTATCTTGTATGGGAGACACAGGACTTTGGAGTGGGGTGAACATGGAGCTCTACAGGGGTAGAGCTTGTATAAGCTTATTAACCATTATTCAGTCACTAGTGAAAATGTGGGCAAGAGAAGGTCTTAGTTCCCCATTGTAAGTGTCTTAGCTATTGCACTGCAATTCCAGAAGCCAAATGATACACAAAGAACTTTTCTTTTGCCACCAGGGCTTGGTGACTGCATTATGACACCACAGCTCCTGGCTGCCATTGTCTTCTTCTTTTTTCATTTTATTTGACAGAGCAGAAACAGAAAGGGGAGAAAGGGGCAGAGAAATAAACACCTGCAGTACTGCCTCACCACTCATGAAGCTCCCCCTGATGCAAGTAGGACCCAGGGACTTGATCCCAGGTCCTCTTCTCTGATAACATATGCACTCTACCAGGTACACCACAGCCTGGTCCTATATAGCTTGCTTTTTGTCCAGGAGCAGAAAGAAAATCGAGGTCATTGTTTTCTCATTAATTAGTAGAGTCACCCTTTCCAGGGGGAAATCATCTATGGGGAGCAATGCAAACCACTCTGTATATGCAAGAGATTGTTGCAAACAGCCTGGGCTCCCTTTTTTGTGTCTATAGAGACTTGTGTGTAAATAGGAAAATATATCTTTCTGGGTTGTACATGCTGAATTATTCCTTCATTTCTAGACCACTTTCTGTCTAAAGCAGGAACTTGGGATGTGAGTTCTAGTGTTAGAAATACTCACACAGGTGCGTCCCGCTTCCACTCAGATGGCATGAAGATTGTGGAGAATGGCACGATAAATTTTGCTGATGGATTCCACAGTGACCCAAAAGAGAGAAGGAGCAATGAGCTGTTAAGACTATTTTCAAATCAACTTGTGTTTTAGCCAATAATTTCAGTTTTTTTCAATACTTTTTCAAGATATCAACTTTTTAAAGATATATGCAAGATCTAATGAGAGAAACAGTATGGAAATGTATTTCTGGAGAATGAGACAGATCCCAGAAATCATATCTATGTTGTCAGGTCTCTGAGATCAGGGCTGCAGATCCTGTCCTCACAGTTTTCCTGCCTGAAGTCCAGGCCAGGACCTCCCTGGGATGTAGGGCTGGAAGAAAATTTGCTTTGAGGACCACCCTGCAGAGAAACCTGCCCTTAAGTCAGGGAAGTTTAATACATGGTCCTGGGTGATGTTAGCTTCCATCACAGCGTGGAGTGAAAGGGGATGAGAGGGAGGGGCATAGACTACTAGGACTCTGCATTCTGAGAAATTGAATATTTGAAATACGTGAAGTAAGGACATACTCAGAAAGCTCGTTGTACCATTGCTCCATCTTCTCAACTGATCTGAAATCCAAGAGAAAGGGAGAAAGAAAGTTAAAATGCACAAAATTCACACAAACATATTGTGAGTGCTGGCCAGTGTAAACATCATCATCGATATTATTGGTGGGACTGTGTGAGTCAGGAGGCCTGTCCTGCTCACTGGGTGGTGAGGGGCCCTGCTCTTTGACAGACAGTTTGCTGTGTTGGCAAGGAAATCTTCTAGATGGAGGAGAAATTTGGTTGGGGGTTGGTCATTGGTGCTGGTGGTTAATAGCACATGTTACTATGAACAAGGGCCCAGGTTCAAGCTCCTGGTCCCCACCTGCAGAGGGCTTAGCAGCTGCATGTGTTTGCCTGAATCAGAGCCATTGGTGGACAGTTGAGAGCACACAGCTGTCCTTGTGGGAGTCAGAGCACATGTGGCTAACAGACCTCCCAGATGGAGTTGTGAGAGTCATGAGGAGACAGGGTCAGGCTGCAGTATTACTGAAAAGAGACCACGAAGCTGCGGTCAGCCCAGCCCAAGACCAGCAATATGTGGGCTCTTGAGGCTTTCCTCTTGTTGGTTGTCACCCACATGTCCCACAGGGGCACTGAGTACTTGATTCTGAAGTGACTCTTGAACCTGGAGAGGGAACAGAACACAACACTGTTAGCTTGCCTCCCAGTGATCTGGGAGCAGATAGGTTTCTCCTGAGGAGATGGTGGGTGTATTTCTTTTTTAGAAAAATTTTTAGTGGGGGATTAATGCTTTATAGTCAACAGTATCTACAATAGTTTGTACATGCTTAACATTTCTCAGTTTTCCACTTAACAATTCAACCCCCAGTATGTCCTCTGTCATCCTTTTCCAAGACCTGTACTCCCCCCTCCCCTTTGCCCCAGAGTCTTTTACTTTGGTGCAGCACACCAACTCCAGTTCAGGTTCTACTTGTGTTTTCTCTTCTGATCTTTTTTAAACTTCTGCCTGTGAGTGAGATCATTCCATATCCATCTTTCTGTTTCTGACTTCTCTCACTTAACATGATTCCTTCAAGCTCCATCCAAGATGGACTGAACACTGTGAAATCACCATTTTTAATAGCTTGTTAATTATTCTCATGCCTGAGGCTTCTACCGTGGTTCTTCTGTTTACCTTTACACATTTTACTGAATTTAAACTGTTTAAACAAACCTTAACATCATACTAGAAAGGACTTCCAATTATAATGGAGTTATCAATTATAGTAAACTTTTAATCTGCTACAAGTTTTGTTTGACAAGTAAGTGAATTTCAGCTGTCAAGTCTTCACATGAAAAAGAATCTACTCAAATAGAATTCCCAGAAATCCATTTGGACCCCTGTTCTCTGACATCGCCCACAAGATGGAATGACTACAACACACCCCTGGAAACCAATGATGTGACCTGGCACGACCTGAAGAAACAGATTCACAGACTCCAAAGATCACTCTCTACAGAGAAGCAGAATTCTGGTGGCTGACATTCCCCATCGAGATGGACATGCAGCGTTTCATCCCTTGGCATTTTCTTCTGTGGTCAGCTACTTTGGACTGACACCTCCATTGGACTTACTGGTACACGCTGCTGTGTTTCTCAAAGACTAACATCAGCCAGTTGCCTTGAGACTTTATAGACCATGTTCCCTCACCTGCAGGCTCTGTTTCCAGAGGTAGAAAACTCCCCCTCCTTATTAGGTTATGTCCACAGAGGCAGGAAACGCCCTTTGAGGCAAGAGATGCCCCCAGAGGCATGAAGCGCTCCCAGAGGCAAGAAATGTCCTTTTGCCTGCTAGGCCTTGCCCTTTGAGGTAAGAAACGTTCCCCTTGGCATCGCACTGGTTATTGCTGCTCGCCTATTTTGTTTTCCATGTCTTATGCCAGTTCTTTTGAAAATGCCTGTACGATATAGGTTTCTGTTCACCCCACAATCCTGATACTATTGCTATTAGTTAAAAAGAAAGGGGGAATTGTTGGTATGCTTTTAAAAATCCCTTCTGTTTCATTTGATTTAACCCCCCCTGCTTAACACTGCATTCTATTTACATAACACTGTATTCTATTTACATAACCTCTGTTAACAAGCACCACCCTCCCTCCAGGTCATTGGTGGTTCAGTGGTAGAATTCTTGCCTGCTCCACCCCCTCCTTTTCATACCCTGATTTTCACCAGTCACTTTTCTCTCCACCCTCTCTGCGTCACATCCTGTTCCCACCCTACTGGGCTAGTATATTTATAAGGACAAGATTGTTTGTAGTTTTGAGTTTAGCTTAGCTTGGCTTAGATTGTGCTGCGTCCTGCATGAATAAAGAGATACTGCGTACAAGCCAGCCATGAGTCCCTGGTTGTCTGTTACCCGCCCATGAAGCCAGCCCATTGAAAACAACAATAGCTGAGTAGTATTCCAGTGTGTATATAGACCACAACTTGCTCAGCCACTCATCTGTTGTTGGACACCTGGGTTTCTTCCAGGTTTTGGCTATTACAAATTGTGCTGCTAAGAACATAGGTATACACAGATCTTTTTGAATGGCTGTTTTGGGTTCCTTAGGATATATCCCCAGGAAATAAATTGCAGAGTCATAGGGTAGGTCCATTTCTAGCCTTCTGAGAGTTCCACACTCAGTGCTTCTGTGGCCTCTTCCCCTCTGAGCTCAGCTGTGAGTGTACAGTAGAGGGAGGGCTGGGGTCTGAAGCCTGTGTGCTGACTGTCATTCCCCATTCCTCCCCCTTTTTTTGCCTTCAGGGTTATAGCTGGGGCTTGGCACATGTACTAAAAACCCACTGCTCCTTGCAGCTACTGTTGCTGCTCCTGCTGTTGCTAGCTAGGACTGAGAGAAACTGAGAGGGAGGGGAAGACTGGGAGGGTGATTGAAAGATATGCACTTGCAGACCTGCTTCACCACTTGTCAAGTGACTCCCCTGCAGGTGGGGAACTGGAGGCTTGAACCAGGATCCTTGTGCCAGTCTTTGTGGCTCATATTATGTGCGCTTAACAGGGTGCTCTATCACAAACCACCCACCCTTTTTAATTTGATAGAACATAGGGAAATAGGGAGGGTGTGGAGACAGAGGGGAGAGGTGTGTAGCCCTGATTCTCCTCTCATGAACCTTCTTCCCTGGGGGTGGGCACTGGGAATTGGACCTGGGTCCTTGCAAATGTAATGTATATGTTGACCCTTGCACCACCACCTGTGCCCTCAGTCTCAATTTTGAAGAGCTTTTCATATCTTTCAACCTTGTCATTTAAAATTTGCTTTCATAACATTGTACTTATAATATTTCTTTCATTAGATTCTGGTAAAACATGATCAAAACTGCTTGAGTATCTGTCTCTCAGGTACTTAAAGAGAAATTTGAGGAGGACTTGGCTTAACAATGTTGTCCATGCACTGAATTTACTGCCTCCTGTCACACAGAATTGTTGCGGGCTGGACCCATTGCCTGGGGAAGTCCAGGCCGTAGTTTCCATGAGGTCTGAGCAGGTCTGACCCCAAACCCTCCTTGCCCCCCCATGGGTTGAGATATGGCTGGTCCCCCTACCTCTGGAATTTATGACAGCTGGACCTCTGGCCAAAGGCTCCTTCCTACACATGCCACACCTCCTCTCTTTGCTTCTTTAATTAGAAGCCATAGATTACTGTGTGTGGCTAACTTAAAAACTTGCCAGAAAACATCCTGATTGCTCAGCTACCTCCTTACCCCCAGCCCCCTGCTGCCCTAAAGTGCCTGCAACCTACCTCCAGAAAAATGTACATTGTAAAGCTTGTGACCAAACCTTGTATGGTAATCTTTTACTTGTGATCAGTCTGTAGGTCAAAATGTGATTGTGCATTGTGTTGCTCTGTGTTTGGGTTAATGGTTACCTCAACCTTCCCCCTGAGTTATGGGTATATTTGCCTGCATTTTCTTTCAATAATCAAGTTGCCCCACTGAGGCTCTCCCAGAGCTGACTGCTTGTCTCTCTGAGCACTTTGCCCTCAGCATGTGGAGCTACCCCAGGATGCCCAGGAGGTCACTCTGACCTCTGTCTCTCCAACTGCTGCAGGGAGGCAGCAGAACTCAGAGTTGCCGACCCCACACAGAATAAGTTCAATCATCTAATGAGTCACTAATTCCCTCAGTCTCAGGTTCCTGTCACCATGTGCAGGCTGTGAATGCAAACACTTTGCAGAAATTCATTGTGAGTGTCTGTGAGTTCCAGGAAGCAGGAACTGGCTGTGAATTGTCCAGTCTCCCTCAAGCTGAGCTGGAAGGGACAAGTGAAGGAAGAGCAGGCCTTGGGAGGGTCCTCCAGGTTGGGGCCTTGCCAGCCTCTATCTCTGCATCTATCCTTCAGCTTCTCCACCATGGCTGCCCTTCTCCAGGACTCAGGCCCTGCCTAGTCTCACTGCTTCCCCTCTGTTGCCCATCCAGTGCTGGACAGAAACCTTGCAGAAAAGCCACCTCTTCTGTCCTCAGGGCAGCAGAGAAGAGGCAGCTGTGGGGTCAAGAACAGGGGTAGCAGGTACATACTTTGTGTTGGAGATGAGCAGCACATTGGAATATAAGATCAGTTGCCTTTTCTGCCACCTCCGACCCTTCCAGAATTTGCCAGGGCCTAAGAAGTGGATGTGGCCATGAGACACCACTGGGATGTTCTCCTCTTATGGGTCACTCTCTTCCACAGAAGAACTGCAACAAAGCAGACCCACAGGGCAGCTTGTCACCAAGCATGTGGACAGAGAGACTCATGCTGATGTCAGCACTGACAAGCATTACAGAGGAGTCTCAGTCCCCCAGAAGGACTCAGCACCCTGACTCAGTAGTCCTGAGCTAGACAGAGCTCCTGTGAGAGTTGAATTTACTCAGGGTCAGAGGAGATAGAGGGCAGCTTGAAAGACAGGGCATAGGGGCTGTCACTTCAGTGTCAGGGGACAAGGAAGCAGCAGAGTCTCAGGACCTGGTAGAAAGGAGACACTTCTTCTTCTAGCGTTTGCCCTTCTTCCATAGCCAGTCAACAGCGTCAGGTTGAGCCTGATGTAAAGTTTCAAGACCTCCTTTGAATCTGGAGAGGTGGCAGTCGTTGACTATGTGGGTCATAGTCTGTCTGTAGCCACAGGGGCAGTTCTGGTCATCTCTGGCTCCCCAGTGATGGAACATAGCAGCGCACCGGCCCTGGCCTGTTCGATAGCGATTGAGGAGGGCCCAATCATAATGTGCTAGGTCAAAGCCGGGTTGACGCTTGCAGGGGTCTGTGATGAGGTGTTCTTTACCTCAGCTGACTGCCAACTCTGTTTCCAAGAGACTGGAACAGAGAAGTTCAGTGTAGGCGTAGGGGACCAGATTGGGTGACGAGAAGTCAAGCGTTGGACAGGGTGGGCGAAGATATCCGCGTATGTTGGCAGGTCCTGTCGAGCGTAGACGTGGGAAATGAACTTAGATGATGCCGCATCCCGACGAATATCTGGCGGGGCGATGTTGCCAAGAACTGGCAGCCATGGAACCGGGGTGGAATGGATGGTTCCAGAAATGATCCTCATGGAGGAATATAATTTGGAATCGACCAAGTGGACATGGGGGCTACGGAACCATACTGGGGCACAGTATTCTGCAGTGGAATAGCATAATGCCAGAGATGATGATTGTAGTGTGGAAGCGCTCGCACCCCATGAGGAGCTGGCCAGTCTTGCAATGATGTTATTCCTCGCGCCCACCTTTGCTGCAGTTTTTATGAGATGTTCGTGAAATGACAGAGTGCGATCGAGAGTAATGCCAAGATAGACTGGCTGGGCTTCATGCCGGATTCTCGTATCGCCAAGCTGCACATTAAGCTCATGCGAGGCCGAGGCATGGTGTAGATGGAAAACAGATGATACCATTTTTGCAGTGCTAGGGATTAGTCTCCATTTTTTACAGTAATCAGATATCAGAGATGTATTTCGTGAGTGTTTCCTCGAGGATGTCGAACTTGGATGCCTGAGTTGCACAGCAGATGTCATCAGCGTAGATGAACTTCCTTGAAGAAGTTTCTGGGAGGTCATTGATGTAAATATTAAATAGCGTAGGAGACAGAACAGAGCCCTGGGGGAGGCCACTTGAGACAAGTCTCCATCTGCTAGACTTGTCACCCAGATGTACCCGGAATCTTCTGTTTTGGAGAAGAAATGATATAGTGTTGGCCACCCATGGAGGGAGTGAGGGGGAGCGAGGGTATTGTGGTCCTGGTGCTTGGTGCTAGGAAAGGAGCTGAGTGGGGGGTGAAAGTGTTCTGCAGATACCTGTCACTTGTAGATGAGAAATCTTATCCTGTGTCAACAAAGTGCACTGTAGTGAATTAACACTGGCTCAGAACATAAGAATAAAAAAATATAAAGGGACTCTTAAGAGGTCAAAGGACAGAGGATGAGAAGTGCTTCAAAGAACCAGATCATAGTCAAGGCCTAAAGGCAACATAGTGTCTAGAGTGTTGTCAGAAAATCAACCCCAAGTGTCATCTGCAGTTTTTGCCTCTGTGACTCTGCTTCTCTCTCTACCCATTCCTCTCTCCCTTTTCTTTCCTCTTCCCTTTTCTTCCCTTTTCTTTCCTCTTCCCTTTTCTTTTTTGTTCTCTCTCTCTTCCTCTCATAAAAATAATTTTAAACAGATCCATGTGTGACCTATAGAGGTCAGATTGCATGGCATCCAAGAGTGTGAAGAGGTCATTCCATTGTGGTCTCAGGTTAACATACACCCTTAGATAACAGGATTCTGGAAAACTCAATCTAATCTTAAATCAGTCATCACTTTGGGGCTTGGGGGTGGCAGGAATCCCAAGATCAGTAGATAATAAATCAAACATCCAAATGTTTCTCAACTCAAGGAAGTACTAAGCTATTCCTTGGCTGTGCCCTGAGTAAGCCCACAGGACTTTGATCCTAACAGGTCAAGCCTGCTCTCTGGCAACAGAAGAAGGGAATCTCATGAGCACAAGTAACTGTTCATGAGACCAGGGCTGAAGCTGAGGATTCTGTCAGTGGGCATCACACAGAGCACCTCCTGGAACTGCCATCCTCCTCCTCTTCCAGTCACACAGGGCATGTGAAAAGACTTTACCTTAAGCAGGGGAGCCAGCCCAGACACACTGAAAGCCTTGAAGAATTTCTGGTAGACGCAGTCATCCTATACTCTTCACTCCTTGACACTAAAGAGAGAGCTGGACACAGCACTGTGTGCACTGTCAGCTCAGTCTCCAAGACTAGAGATTCCACTGTAGCCAAGGCCCCTGGACTGTGATGTCAGAGGTCAAAGGTCAGAGTCATAACTGACAGCTGATGGAGTGACTCTCTGAAACCAGTTGCACCTACATCTTTGAGTTTTTTAGTCTTTTTCTTTTGAGATGACTATAGCCTTCCAGGCTTTTATTGATATAATAAGGATGCCACAAGCCTTGCCCCTATTTCACACAGTGGTCATATAATTATGTAATTCTAAACAGAGTAAATATCACAGCAGGATATTCACATGGATGCTGTCAGAGGCACACTGTTTCCAGGAGCATAAGTGTGTGTGTGTGTGTGTGTGTGTGTGTGTACACACACACAAAGGCAATGCTATTTCCATAAAACCATTTTTGAAAGAATGAATCCACTGGCAAATGAGTTGTGGACATTCTTTGATGTCCTTCAACTCCTGTGTAAAAGACACACAGCCATGGAACCATTAGATGACTTGATATAGCCTAGAATAGATGCCTTAGCTTCTTGGTATGATCTGTCTCTTTTATTAATTGATTTATTTATCTCTCTTAATGAGAGAGATCAGAGCACTGATCAGCTCTGGCCTTTGGCAGTGAGATTGAACCTGGAAAGGACCCCAGATCCTCAAACATGAAAGTCTTTTACTTTCTTTTTTTTTATTATTTTAATTAATTAATTAATTTTTATTTTTAAAATTTATTTTCCCTTTTGTTGCCCTTGTTGTTTTATTGTAGTTATTATTTTTGCTGTTGATATTGTTGTTAGATAGGACAGAGAGAAATGGAGACTGGAGGGGAAGAGAGTCAGGGGGAGAGACAGATAGACACCTGCAGACCTGCTTCACCGATTGTGAAGTGACCCCCCTTGCAGGTAGTGAGCTGGGGGGCTCGAACCGGGATCCTTACACAGGTCCTTGAGCTTGGCACCATGTGTGCTTAACCCGCTCGCTTCAATATTATTTACAGTTCACTGGACAGCAACAGAGAAATTAGAGTGAAGGAGATGGAGGGAGAGAGGAGAGATACCTGCAGCACCACTTCAACTGCTTGTGAAGCTTTTCGTCTTCAGGGGAACCAGTGTCTTGAGCCCAGCAGTTTGTAACTAGTTCCCTGAACCTGGTGAACCCCTGCCCCTCCACCACATCTTGTCTTAATCAGCTCTTGTAAGATGCACTCCATCTGATCACAGACAAGAAACATACAGATTAATATCGGTGAAAGAATCACAGGTCAGGAAAATCAGGGTGTTGAACACCAGACAGGTGTGTTTGTGTCTGTGTCTGCTTGTGTGGGAGACAGGGGGAGAGAAGCCTGTTCTCACTGTCCTGCTGCATCATCTGAGTGATTGACCAGGCTGAGTGTTTCCTCAGACTTCTCTTTCTTTCTTACCTTTCCTGAAAAATGAGACAGATGTTTGTCTTATGCCATAAAAAATGATTAAAATATTAAGGAGGCAATGGATCATATATCCTAGATTTCCCTCAAGCTGCTGGTACACGGGTAAAGCACAGTCAGGTGGCCATGATTTCATTCAGATCCCTTATTTGTCAGAGACTCATTGAACTTCACCTCTAAAAGGTTCAGATTTGCTCTGCTGCAGTTTTTGGATTCAGTCACCTGAGGGCACTCATCCCCTACACACAGCTGAAAACTGAACAAAAATTAGTTTTCTTCGAGTTCTTAGAAATGAGATTCTTCTAATAGATCCATTCACATATTTTAATTGTGAATGATCAACTTATAACAGTGCATAATGTTGAATAAGAATCAGAAGTTCAAAGTACATATAGATTGATATTAACTATCAGCTGGAGAAATTCAGCAATATTTTGTAAAATGATTCTTTCCATGTTTTATGTTTTTCAGAACTTTGGAATTATTCTATAGTTTAGAGATTCATCTGGATCTAAATTTACACAATGCTTTTTATGTCTCCAAAGTTAACTACCACAATAAATAGTTTGACTTTCCTTAGGACATTTGGGATCTATTCTCTTCTTTGTGTCCAGAAATATAACTACTGGGGCTCAGTGTAGGCACTAGGAATCTACTGCTCCTGGTTGCTATTTTCTACTTTTTTTTCCTTCTTCCATATTTTATTGGATAGGACAGAGAAGGGAGGGGGATATATAGAGTGAGAGAGAGAAAGATCTAGAGAGAGACCTGCCAACCTGCCCCACCACTTGTGAAGCATCCTTGCTGCAGGATGAGCAGGAACTGGAAGCTGGGCCCTTGACCATGTGTGCTTATCTGGGTGCACTACCACCCAGCCACCAAAATGAAGCTATTAAATGGACATATTTTTACACAGTGCCCTAGAGAAACGTTAGTAAGTGATCTTTTACATCTTAATATGTCATTAATATAGTCATTGAGTAATAACATTGCCTTGTACATTTTGGGCCAAGAATGAAACATGCATTTTCCTTATATAGTTTTGTTTGCAACGAAGATTCTGCAGATGAGAAAGAGGGAAAGGATCCAGCAGGAAGCGGCATTTTTTGGCCTCAAGTTTCAAGACTGAACACCAGGGGGTGGTCAGCTCCTGACAGCCAACTACAGAGAAACTCCACAGGGGTGCTGGGTGGTGGCTTACCCTGATGAAAGCACATGTTTTCATGCCCAAGGAGCCTACAAAAGGTGAAGACAGTAAATATCCAGGAGTGTTGGCTGCCCTATGACTCTGTTTTTTTTACCCAGTTATGTGTGTGAGAAATAGTCAGATAACTCACTGGAAACAGAGTATTTCAGGTACTGCCTTAGATCGCCATCCTAAACTCTAGGACATCTGATGTGAATAGCCCCCAACAAGTTTGAAGGTCGACAGTTTACAGTGCATGATAGAAGGTTAAGGATGTGCTTGTGGCCTTCAACTTCTCTAAAACTAGAATGAAACAGCTTATGTCCTCTACTGCTGTGTCCACAGGGAAGATGGGGTCTTCTGGATAACAGTTATTGTACAGGAGCAGTTTGGGGTGGCCCTGTCCCCAGAGGCCATCACAGATCGGGGTGAGTTCAAGGCACCAAGGAGGAGTAGATTTGGCCATGTTGGGGCCATGGGTGTGTGGTACATTGTAGAGTGCTTCCAGTTAAGTTTCCATATCATTGATGGTGGTGATGATGTCACTTTCCTGGTCCACAGCCACCAAGAGGCTTTTGTATGGATGGTGCCTGATGACAGATGTGTACAAGGTCCAGGGATACCCAACCCCCCAGCAAATAGATCTGTGACATAGCAGTGTGTTTAATGATGAGCTCAAGCGGCCACTACATGTGCTGAGAGGAGGTGGAGAGCCAGGTGGCCACCGGGCCCACTTCCTAGTTGAGAGCATCATAGAAGGAGAAAAGGAAGAGAGCCCAACCAGTCTAAAGTCCAGGAGGAGAATGATGTAAGTCACCATGGAAATGTTTATGCATAGGTTGATTTATGGGATTTGACTACTCTACTTTTAACACAATTTAAGATTTCTAAGGTGGAATCCAGACATATTCTGTTATTCAGCTCTCACAGGAAGAATGCCTGTGGGAAGAACGTCCTATCCCTTGACATTTAGTCCAAGGACACTGTTGTTTTCAACGGGTTATGTTGTTTTCAATGGGCTGGCTTCACGGGTGGGTAACAGGCGACCAGGGACTCATGGTTGAGCTGTAGGCAGTATCTCTTTATTCATGCAGGAGGCAGCACAATCTAAGACGAGCTAAGTTAAACTCAAAGTACAGTACAGTACAACTCACAATGCTGTCTTTATATATACTTGCCAAGTAGGGTGGAAACAGTATGTGACATAGAGAGGGTGGAGAGAAAAGTGACTGGTGAAAATCAGAGTGTGACAAGGAGGGGGCAGATTAGGCGAGAATCCTATCACTGAACCACAAATGCCCTGGAGGGAGGGTGGAACTTGTTAACAATGGTTATGTAAATAGAATGAAGTGGTTATGTAAATAGAATAGTGTTAAGCAGGGGGGATTTAAACCAAATGAAACAGAAGGGGTCTCATGCATACCAACAGGACACCTCTATGAGCAAAGACAAAAAGCAGAGAGGGCATTGAGAGAGTCTTGTCACATACTGTCTGTCAGGCTTCTGCCTTTTGAATGGACAGTATTTGTTGCAAGACTTCATCCTCCCTTGTGACCAATCAAAGTAGATGCTGTAACCATGCAGAATGTGTTGTAAAGACTAAACAAATTCATTTACAGAAGCCTAGTTTTTATTTAATGTTCTGACAAGGTTTCTGTTACAGACTCCTCAGAGTTGAAATGGAGCATGATAGTATGTAGGAAAATGTATGTTAGTGCTTATAGAATAAAAGTCAGTAGGGGCCTGGCGGTGGTGCACCTAGTCGAGCACACACAGGAGCTGGGGGCAGGGCCTGGTTTTAAGTCCCTGGACCCTACTCCTGGGGGGAGAGGAGAACACCTCCCAAGTGGTGGAGCAGTGCTGCTGTCTGCCTTTATTCTTCTCTTCCCATCTCTATATCTCTCTGTCATGAGAAATTGGAAAAGGAAAAAATGACTGCAGAGAGCAATGGAGTCATAGTGCAGGCATGAGGCCCAGCAATAACCCTGGTGGTTAAAAACCAAAAAGGTCAGAATAATAAAGTTATTTATTATTTTTATTTTTAAATTACAGAATTACATGTCAACAGGGGTTTGAATCCACACCATTCCCACCACCAGAGTTCTGAATCTTCACTCTCCCCACTGCAATCCACCACAGTTCCCCTAAAGTTGTAGACATGGGCCGACCATCTCCTCTACAACTATCTGTCCACATTTATACAAAGTTACCCCTTCTTTCCTGATTCACTCCTCTCTTTCCCTCTAAACTACTCATGACTTCAAAACTACCTCCATATGTCCCTCTCCTTTTCCTTTCTTTCTCTGGGTGTTGATGGAGCTGGAGTGCAAAGTCCTCTTATCTTCATCCTATCACTTCTCCCCTGCTAGGAGTATGGATCAAGGTTGTTAATGGGGAGCAGAAAGTAGGAGTTCTGGCTTCTGTAGCTGCTTCTCCACTGAATAATAAAATTATTTAATTAGACATCCTAGTCTGGTCACACTACATAGCAAGCTAATACACTTTTTCAATATATAATTATTGGTGGGAGAGTATTACAATGGTATGGAGAAAATGGCTTCTAAGAAATAAAAGAAAAATACTAGTCAAAAACACCCCTGTCTTCTTTCAAAATAACCTGACTCTGAGGCAGATATAGAAAATGAGAGACTGTGGGATGAAATAGAGTGTTTCTTTCTAATGGGAATCCCAATCCTGCCTCATCCCAGTCTCAGAACAGAATTCATGGCTAAACTAGGCACTCATTGCATCACTTTCTGGATTGTCTGAGACACTGAACAAATCTGAAAACATCCCTGATCCATCCATCAACACAGATCCAGCATCACTGTAAACAGTTTGAGTCTTCCTTTTAGGTCAGTCTTCCAGGATTTTCTCTCCTTTCTCTTGCCACTCTCTTCTTCCTTCCCTTAGGCTCTGAAGAGTCTCTCTCAATAGAGACTAAGATAGTAATAACATAAATGAATGAGAACAGATGTACAAAAACTTACAGATATACTTACATCCCTCTATATAACACATTTGTGTATGTACTACATGAACAGTCTATATAAGTTTAGAAATAAGTAATATTACAAGTCATTACAAGGACACTAAAAAGAGTTATTTCAGTTTTTCTAGGAAGTAAAGGTATCTCACGTACATTACCTTTTAAAAAAATGTTTATTTATTCCCTTTTGTTGCCCTTGCTGTTTTATTGTTGTAGTTATTATTGTTGTTATTGATGTTGTCATTGTTGGATAAGACAGAGAGAAATGGAGAGAGGAGGGGAAGACAGAGATGGGAAGAGAAAGATAGATACCTGCAGACCTGCTTCACTACTTGTGAAGTGACTCCCCTACAGGTGGGGAGCTGGGGACTCAAACCAGGATCCTTATGCCAGTACTTGCGCTTTGTGCCATGTGCGCTTAACCTGCTGTGCTACTGCCCGACTCCCACATTACCTTTTTTTATATAGTACTATTATTTAAATTCTAGAAACCCTTGATTTTTTTTTTGTGAATTAAGAATGTGTCAAAGTAATTGAAAGGACTAGCTTATACCCCTTTGCCTTTCATTATTTCTTCTCTTTCCTTTAAAAGGAACCTTTTCCTTTAAGCAAGATGTGCTCTTGGTTATCACAAAGATAATAGAGAGGAAAATGGATAAATACTATCTGGTCAAAAAAGTCAATATTTTTATGCATCGTGTGTGTGTGTGTGTGTGTGTGTAAAATAGAGAAAGGGAGAGAAATTGGGAGAAGGCCTGTGAGTTTCCTGAGTCATAATCAGCTTTGATAATGACGCCTGATGTCCCTTCCCCCAGAGAGGTGGCAGACGTGGCTCGGAGTGGGATTCATGTCTTGCTGTCCTGGTTTTGGACCAGTTCCTCTATAGGCCTCCAGCTTTATAAAGGCAGAGCCATTCGCAGAAATTTAACCCATTCTTTCCAATCCCTGGCACATATCGGGAAAGCTGCACCCTAATGTTTGAATTAAAATACCAGCCGTAATCCTCTTTCCCAAAGACAGAGGCCAGAATCGATTCAGTACATTTTCTCATAGTAGGTCATCTGTGGCGGCTCACTCTTTGCTTCCAGACACAGAGACCAGCAGGCCAACAACTCTCAATCCCACAGATGGTTCTGCCCTAGTTAGTCACTGGCTCAGAAATGTTCCTTATGGAAGGAATGGTGACTGGAGCTTCAGAGGCATGTGGCCATCAGTCCCCATGGGCATATCTGGGCTCCTGCCTCTACTCCTGTGGGTGTTATGCCTGGAAATTTCAGGACCCAGTGGGAGGCTGTCTGGGGACAGCGTTGTCCAGCAGCAGGGAAGGAAAGAGCAGGACCTGCTCAGTGTGGCCATGTCTGAGGTTTCTCAAGTGGTCCTTGTCACAGCACAATGCGCACAGGCTGAGCCATCATGAGCAGTGAGGCTGCAGCTCCGTGGGCTGCATCATGGGCACCATCACGGCCACCCAGCCCAGAGCCCAGCCCCTCCATAAGCCAGGTCCCCCATGACAGGACTGTGCTGCAGGTCTGTGGACTGAACAAGAGAGAAGATGCTGAGGAACTCTGTTAATAATCAAGATGACTGAAGCTGACATGGGTGGAGGAGGAAGGGAGCTTTTTACTCATGCTTGGGCCAAGGGCTCAAATCTTTCTGATAAGTCTGGCACAGGACAGAGGGGCAGTGCAGGCTTATATCAGGGCACAGGCTGGAGAGCAAAAAGTGCAATCCCAGAAGCAGAGGCTTCAGGTTAAGGGGTGGGACTTGGATGCTCAGGGTCTGATTGCCTTAGTTACTATTATCTTTCCTGCAGAGATGTGCCTGGGAAAGTTTAGCCTCCACATAAAGGACCCCACTTGGGGGGGATCTCTAGGAGGCAGGAACTAGTGGGGTTACAGAAGCGCCTTCTCAGTAAAGGTTCAGCCCGGCCTTCACCGCCTCCACCTGTTGTCACTTATTCACCCCATGAAGGCCAGCCTGTGTCGTCAAAGTTCTGGGCGCCAGTACACCGGGCTAGCTTCGCGGGTGGGAGACAGATGACCACGGACACAAGGCTGAGCTGAGAATGCAGTTTAATCTTTATTCACGAGCTGGCAAACAGTCCAAAAACCTAATCACTACACAATGTGCTCCTGCATCCTTCTCCAGCAGCAGCATCAGGAACTCAGGAAGTATAGAGTAGGGTGCGGGAGAAGGAAGAAGTGCAAAACTAACAAGGGCTAAACCAAATCTCCCTGAGGTGGGGGGAGTGAGACCAAACCAATGTAACAGAAAAGACCATGTAAATAGACCACAATGTCAAGCAATGTAACAGAAGCAGAACTAGATCCCAGAAGCAGAACTAGAAGCATACCAACAAGCCTGGGCTACACACCTGCACTGCCTCAGACCTTCTACACTTCTCAACCCTTTATTACAGTTTCAATTTTTTTTTCTTTGCCTTCAGGGTTATTGCTGGGTCTCAGTGCCTGCATCACAAACCCACTGCACCTGGAGGCTATTTTTTCCCTTTTGTTGCCCTTTTTGTTTATCATTATTGTTGTCATTGCTGTCATCATTGTTGCTGGATAGGACAGAGAGAAATCGAGAGAGGAGGGGGAGGCAGAAAAGGGGAGAGAAAGACAGACAACTGCAGACCTGCTACACCACCAAAAAAGTAACCCCCCTGCAGGTGGAGAGCCGGTGGCTTGAACCCCATCCTTGTGCAGGTCCTTGTGCTTTGCGCCATGTGCATATCCAGCTGCGCTACTGCCCGGCCCCCTATATTTTCAGTCTTTCTGTCCTGTATTGGGGCCCACTTACAAATACATCACAGGCAGATTATAAGCACAAGTAGAGCAGTCCAGGGGCTAAAATCTGGATATTCCCCATAGGTGAGTGTGAGGCTGACCTCAGCCCCTGCCACCAACTTTCCGCCCCTGACAGTTCCCAGCAGGTGCTGGACACAGACCCGTGGCTTTTGCACACGCCCCTCCGGCTCCTGCTCTGGCCCCTTCAGCGGAGACTCAGCCCCCCAGCACGCTCCCAGTTAGGACTCTGCCTCCGCCCTCAGGCGCAACCCGCGCCTTCGCCTACAGCTGTCCCAAGATTCCCTGCAACCCCGGGGCCTGAACTTCAGCTCGGACAGGAGGCGGTAGGACCAGGATTGGGGACCTCCAGCCTGAGTCCATGAGAAGGCCCCAGGGCATGGGTAGGCCCCATTTCCCGCCGGAGGATGAGAGGGTGTGCTCTGGGGTGGGGTCTGTGACGTCAACACGTGGCCACGCCAATGACGTCACCACGTGCCTTGTGGTTTCCAGCAGGTTCCAAGCCTGGGCTTCCTGAGGGCGGAGACCCCAGGGCACCTGTCAGGGAAGCCGCGTGTGTGCGCAGCCTTGCTGCCTGTAACCTTCAGGAAATGCCTGGGAGGGCGCGCTGGCACACCTGGCTGAGCGCACTGGCAGTGCAGTAGAGTTCCCCTCACTCAACATTCTCTCCAACACTTACCTTTCCTTGTTTTACTGATGGAGCCCATTCTCACAGGTGTGACGTAAAATCTCAAAGTGGCTTTGATTTGCACGTCTCTGATGATGAGTGAATTGGAGCATTTCAGCCTGTGGGCCATATGTATCTCTTCTTTAGAGAAGCACCTACTCGTATATTCTGACCACTTTTTTATTGTGTTCTTTTTGTTGAGGTTTTATCTCACCTTTCTCAATTTCTCTATATATTAAAATTAAAATTAAGATGACCACTAGTAGGGCAACAAAGGGAAAATAAATAAATAAATGAATATAAAAACATTTAAAAAAACCCAAAACACCAGCAGCAGACGCCATCATGCAGACGCCAAGTTCTGGTGGTAATCCTGTTGAAAATAAAGAAATAAATGCCTTTAGAGAAAATCCTGGAGACTTTGCACTAAAATATCACTATTCTTACTATGTAGGAAGAACTCACTTAATAAAACGCAGGGCGCAGGGTGGATCTGAGCCCTTCTATGTGTGAGGGTGATGGAGGGCTGCAGCCCCTGCCCCTGGCCTGCCCTGCCCCTTAGGCCCTGAGCAGAGTCGCTGCTGTCCTTCATGGGGGTCACACACCCGGCTCTTGCTCGTCCTCACTGGGTGACAACCTTTCCCTCCGTCCACAGCCCGCAGTGACCGGGACAGAAGTGCAGCCTTCTGTCTGGCTGGCGCAGCGCTGGGAGACAGGAGCCCAGAGAAGAGGCTACAGACAGGTAGGCAGACAGGCTTCTCCCTGCCCAGGAGAGCCCACTTGGCTCTGTCCAGTTTTCAGATGTGGCAGTGCTCATTCATGTGCTTGAAATGCTGTCTCCTAATATTCCATCTGTGACCAGCGAGGTCAGTGAACCTGCCGGGAACTCTGCAGAGACTGGTGTTTTCCCAGATGTGACCCCTTGTTGTTTCATTGTTGTAGTTATTGATGTCATTTGTTGTTGGATAGGACAGAAAGAAATGGAGAGAGGAGGGGAAGACAGAGAGGGGGAGAGAAAGACAGACACCTGCAGACCTGCTTCACCGCTCCTGGTATCCTTACGCTGGTTCTTGCGCTTTGCACCACGTGTGCATAACCTACTGTGCTACCACCCGATTCCCTTAAGCTCATATTCTGAGACAACAGATACATTGACTTGATCCACGTCAGGAATCCTGAAACACTCTAATCAACTTTAAAAAGAGTCAGATTTTATTTGTGGGCTGGCGTTGTGCTGTGGGAGAGTGCAGGACTTGTAAGCATGAGATCCTAAATTTGATTCTAACACCATATCAATCAGATCAATGCACTGGTTCTCTTTTGTTAAATACATGAAAAATATATTTATTAATCACAATCTGAGTTTATGTGCTTGTAGGAATAACTACAGCCATCAAGAGTGCTAATTTGTCTTATTCCTCTAACCGTTTTAAACTCCTTTATTTAAGAAAATCCATGAAAAATGAGATATTTATTATATTGCATACTAAGCTAGAAATTGACTTGTGAGAATTTACTTATAAGCTTAATGACATTGGGCTTTTGCCAAAGGCTACTTTTAGGTGGGATCTTCCTCCTGGATGCTTTTTGTTGGGTGAGGTCTACCCCTAGACACCTGGGCATTGTAGTGAACTAAGCTGTTTGGAGTGCTGCATCCAGATGTATCATGTTCTGAAAGGAAAGGACTATCACCTCACAGTGTGGATAAAGCCTCTCATTTTTCTTCTCTTGTGACAGTAAGATTTTTTTTGAAAGAATGAAGTGACAGCATAATAAAGGCAACCTATGACAAACCCATAGCTAGCATGAGGGAAGATAAGTCAAACACTCACTATTTGCAGATGATATGATAGCATGCATATAAAAACCTAAAAAAAAACCCAGCAGTAAGTTTTTGGAGATTATTAAGCAATATAGTAAGGTGTCAGACTATAAAATTAACATATAAAAGTTAGTGGCATATCTCTATGGAAACACTACATTAACAGAAGAAGAAATCCAGAAATCAATCCCTTTTTCTATAACAATAAAAGCAATAAAATATGTAGGAATAAACCTAACAAAAGAAGTGAAAGATTTGTATACTGAAAATGAGTCACTACTCAAGGAAATAGAAAATGAATGGGAAGAATTAATATCATCAAAATGAATATGCTATCCAAAACCGTATACATTGTTTTAATTTTAAAAGTTTTTTATAATCTTTATTACTGGACAGAGACAAAGAAAAATTGAGAGGGGAGGGTAGAGAGGGAGAGAGACAGAAAGACACCCTCAGCCCTGTTTCACCACCCTTAAAGCTTGCTCCCTGCAGTTTGGGGCCCGGGGTTTGAACTTGGGTCCTTGTGCACTGTAATGTGTGCGCTCAACTGGCTGTGCCACCACCCTGCTGTTCATGTTTAATACTTTGAGAACTTCCAGTTGCTTTATCCAGAGCCTGGACCAGTTTACATATCTCCCCACAGTATACAAGGGATCCTTTTTCTTCATACCCTCACCAGCAACTAATATTTCTGGTCTTTCTGATGTTGGGGATTTGGTAGTGTGATTTTACTTATTTATTTAATTTATTTTAGTGGGGGGGTAGAGGTATGAAGAGAAAGACTGCTCACTCTGGCTTATGGAGGAGGTGCTAAGGAAATGAACCTGAGACTTTGAATCATGTCAGTCTTTTCATAACCATTATCCCATCTCCCCCGTCCAAGATTTTTAAAAAATAATAATGATTAAATGAAAAAACAGTTATCTATTTCTGACTTTATATACATGTATTAAGAGTCAGAATAATGAAGCTATAGAAATCTCCTTAGATTATCTTAATTATTTTAAATGAAAAATATCATTTGACCTAAAACATAATCGAGATGTAGTTGCAATCTTATTTTGATTGGTTTATGGCATCCTTCATTATTATTTGCCCCATATACCTCAGAAGCAGAATGAATATTATGCCTTATAAATTACATATACACATGCACAAAACCAACAGATATTTATAAGATGTACGTAAATTTTCCATCTTAGGAAAAATTTTAAAAAACCTGGAATTTGAGGCTGTTGGATTGGGGTTGAAGGTGAGACCAAAGTTGCTCAAAGTTTAGGATTTTTTCCCCAGTGCTAAGAGAGGAGTTGCCGCTGGAGGGCAGTGTTTGACAATTAAAAAAAAAAATCAGAGTCTAGTATCCTTGACTTTCTTTCAGAGAGAAGACATTTTACCAACAGTACAGATACAATTATCTTCTCATTCAATAGCATGGGTTTCACCAGGGAGATTATTTAACTCTTTTCTTTGTCTCTAATCTTTGCAGTCCATAGAACTCAGCTGATCTAAAAAATCCTCGGTGAGCCCCAGTGATTTCATGTACAAGTTATTTAGGAAACCTGAGTCTGTGTATCTGCTGCTTTCTGACTTGAACTGCCTTGTCTTCAGCACTCAGATAATCAATAAAGAAATGATGCCTCAGGAGTTACTGTGAGCCTGATTTTGAGAGGCTTCCTTATGCCTCTCTTTCTAGAGAGCTTACACAACAAGATTTCTTTCACTGCCCTCAAGGACTTCTTTGGATTGCTCCCAAATCTTTCCTGCATCCCAAAGTTGTCTATTTCTCCTACCTGGAATATATATATATATATATCCAAGGTTATTACACTATGAATCCACCGCTCCTGGAGGCCATTTTTTGCTGCCTTTGTTGTTGCCCTTGCTGTTGTTGTTATTTTTATTGTTGCCATTGCTGTTGTTGCTGTTGCTGGACCAGACAGAGAGAAATCGAGAGAGGAGGGGAAGACAAAGAGGGGGAGAAAAAGACAGACACCTGCAGAACTGCTTCACTGCCTGTGAAGTGACTCCCCTGAAGGTGGTGAGCCAGGGACTTGAACTGGGATCCTTATGCAGGTCCTTGCATTTCGTGCCATGTGCACTTAACCCACTGCGCTGATACTGCCTGGCCCCCTATTTTCTCATTTTAAGGTCTTCCTTGTAAGGATATGGGTATGTTTACATGCTATTTTTACAATGAGTGTTAAATTTAAAAATATAAAATATCTGAACTTAAAATTCATTTTCAATTTAGAACTCATCCCTGGAGATGAATAATAATTGTATTTATATAATATTTGCATTTGTGTTTCATTTGGCTCTTACTTTTTTTTTTGCCTCCAGTGTTGCTGGGGCTCAGTGCCTGCACCATGAATCCACTGCTCCTACAGACATTTTTCTATTTTACTGGACAGGACAGAGAGAAATTGAGAGAGGAGGGAGAGATAGAGAGGAGGAGAGAAAGACACCTGCAGACTTGCTTCACTGCTTGTGAAGTGAACCCCCCCTGTAGGAGGGGAGCCAAGGGGCTTAAACTGGGATCTGTGCACAGATCCTTGAACTTTATACTATGTGTGCTTAATCTGGTGAGCCACTGCCTGGCCTGGCCTTTACTCTTTAACTAATTTTAAAGTATGGTTTCTGTTATGATTACCACTGTCCAGTCAGTAAGGTGGTCCTGACTTTAATCTTGTGATACAGCTATTACCACTATCATTCCAATTTACAGTTGAATTTGCAGCTAGAGATACGTTTTAACTAATCACTGAAGAAATGTGATGACTAGCCAATTACAGATTGCTTTCATGTAATTGGCCAGGCTGCTCTTGCTGACCCTGAAGTTGATTGCACTCACCTCTTAGACTTTCTGTAGATACTGACTTAGAAAGTTACATCAAAACTCTGGTGAGTGGTATGTGCCAATCAGGTGTTCATAGGCTTATTAATATTTTCTCAGTAGTGTAAAGCCCTCTATATTCTAAGGCTCATTGGATCAGTTAGTCAGATACATACTGGTAGGACTTGAAGGTTCACAATTGAGTTGAAACACAGCACTGGCGTTCTTAACAACTTAGCTTCCTACCCACCACAGCATGTTCTGTCCTGGAGTGAATGGTGCTCTGACCTATCCCTTATACAAAATTATAACTTACTACTATTTGACTTGCAGGTTGGTTAGAATTTGAAAAGAGTGATCCATCCTATTCAGTGTCAGTGAAGCTGGGGAAGTGACATTCTTACCAGCATTGCTGAGTTGGTTGCAAATTGATGCACACTTTCAGGAGAAAAAAATTCTCAAATGATTGTTAAACTGAAAAAAACACATGGGCTTGGCACACCTGATTGAGGGCACACATGACATGTGCAAGGACCCCTGGTCAAGCCTCCAGTCTCCACTTGGGGGAAAAAGTTGTACAAGTGGTGAAGCAGGGCTGGAGATCTATCTCTGTCTATCTATCTATCTATCTATCTATCTATCTATCTATTTATCTCTATCTCCTGTTCTCTCTCAATATCCTTTTCCCTATTAATTTTTCTTTCTCTATTAAACAAATAAGTAAAATATTAATAAAAAGTTGTAAAAAAAAAAAAGAAAGAAAATACATAGCCTCTTCGACTAAGGATATACTTTTAAAAACTTGTCCCAAGGAAACAACTGGGCCTTTGCTCCAAAATTCATTACACAGATCCTGGTACTTCAGAGAAAAATAGACAAATAAGAAACTGGTTTAAAAATTGTTAAGTTCTGTGGTCTGGGAGGTGGCACAGTGGATAAGCCATTGGACTCTCAAGCATGAGGTCCTGAGTTCAATACCTGGCAGCACATGTACCAGAGTGATGTCTGGTTCTTTCTCTCTCTCCTATGATTTCTCATGAATCAATAAATAAAATCTTAAAGAAAAATTGTTAAGTTCCAGAAGATAACTCATAAGCAGAGCACAGAACACAGATGCATAAAGACCCAGGTTCAGTCTGGTTGTGTGTGTGTGTGTGTGTGTGTGTGTGTGTGTGTGTGTGTGTGTGTGTGTGTGTGTGATAGATATAAGTGTATCTGGGGCTGGGTGGTGGCACACATGTTTGAGCACACATGTTACAATGGTGAAGGACCCAGGTTCAAGTCCCCAACCCCCAGCTGCAGGGGGAAAGCTTTGCAAGCAGTGAAGCAGGGCTGCAGGTGTCTCTTTGTCTCTCTCCCTCTCTAACTCCCCTTTCCTCTCAATTTCTGACTGCCTCTATCCAATAAATAAAGATAAAAAATTTAAAAAGAAATATATATATATATATATATATATCTTTTTTAAAAAAAATTGAACACCACTGGGGAAAGACAGAAACAGGCTGGGTATATGGATCAACCTGCCAACTCCCATGTTTAGAGGAGAAGCAGTTACAGAAGCCAGAACTCCCACCTTCTGCACCCCCCCAAAAAATTCTGGTTCATACTCCCAGAGGGGGGAGAAATGTTATGGGAAGGTGACTAGAAGATGACTATTTATAGAAAGAATAAGTCAACTCATATCTTTGACCTTGGGAGAACCACTGCAGTTTCCATTGAAGGGCTGGGAAAGGTATGGAATTATACTCCTGTTGTCTTATAATTTTGTAAATTAATATTAAATCACTAATAAAAATCTTTAAAAAATTGAATAATCTGTGGGCAGGCAGTGGCACTCCCAGTTGAGTGCCTACATTGACCCAGGTTTAAACTCTTGGCTTAAACCTTCCCATCTACAGGGAAGAAGCTTCATGAGCAGTGAAGCCATGATGCAGGCATTTCTCTGTCTCTCTCCTTCTTTCTCTCCAACCCCTGTCAGTTTCTTTCTGTCCTGTCAAATATGAAGGAAACAAACAAACAAAATAAATAAAAAAGGAAATGAAAAATAAACGATCAGTAGGGTCAGTGGATTCATTGTGCAAGCACCAAGCCCCAAATGATAACCCTGGTGGAAAAAGAAAATCTTAAAATGGTAGAATTCTGTATTCAATTATAAAAATAATGTAGTAGTATAATTTTGTAGATTTGGAAGTAGATTAAAGATGCCATCTTAAGAAACAAAAGCAAATTAATATGTAAGGTATAATGGACTCCTTGTGCAGGCACTAATCCCCAGCAATAACCCTGGTGACGAGAACAAACAAACAAAACCTAAAAAAAAAAAATGATGTTGAGAGAAAGAAGTTAAGAGTCTCGAAATCTAAAGCACACAGGTAAACAGTAACAAGCCAGCCCACATATCCTTGTAGACACTATATGGAAGCCAATCAATGTGCAGACATCAGATAAAACAACAACGCTGTTTGGGGATGGTCTAGATGTGAATTGCAGTAGATAATGAAAAAAAATATTTCTAGAATGTGATTAGTAGTCTTTTTAGTTACATAGCCTTTCCTCTCATTGTACACATTTGAAAATATTAATGAACAGAAATCTAGTTTCCTTGACACTTGATTAAAACCAAGGGCGAAGACAGTGATGACGAGGAGCAATAAATAACTTACAAAAAGGCCCCCAGGGTTGATCCACTCACCAACTGAGCGAACCAGTCTCAATGAAGATTCAGAGTGAACGCCATACCTTCTGAAGATGGACAACATATTTGAAGTTTCTGAGTTTTCCTTCTGCTTTGATCTAATAAACTAGGCCTCGAAGGCTGACTGCTCAGCCTCTTTACATGTTCTTGCTGTGCACTGTTTTCTCCTGGTGGAGGTGTTGTTCCCTGACCTCTTCAACAGTCCTTTTCATCAACTCAACTCCTAGAACTTCCTGCACCACCTGGTTTGAATGGGAATGTTCCTCGTCCCCATCTATTTTTCAGGAAGTTTTGCTCCAAGAGTTTCAGTTTCCTCTTCCTCTCCTTTTGTTTGGCAGGGTGGGGAGTACCTCAGGCTTCTAGCATGCATGTCTCCTCACTCTGACTGGTGTTGCCCATTCATATAGAGATAGACAGAAACACCACTGCTGGGGCTGTGTGGTGGCGCACCTGGCTGAGCGCACATGTTACAATGTGCAAGGACCTGGGGTCAAGCCACCAGGCCCCATTTGCAGGGGTGAGGGAGAAGCCTCACCAGTGGTGAAGCAGGGCTGCAGTCATCTCTCTGTATCTCCCCTCTGTATCTCCCCCTTTCAATTTCTGGCTGTTTCTATCCAACAAATAAAGATGAAAGAAAGAATGAGAGAGCTAGGTGGTGGTGCAGCAGGTTAAGTGCACAAGGCACGAAGCACAAGGACTGACATAAGGATCTGGGTTCCAGCCCCTGGCTCCCCACATGCAGGGGGTTCGCTTCATAGGTGGTAAATCAGGTCTACAGGTGCCTATCTTTCTCTTCCCTCTCTGTCTCCCCCTCTTCTCTCGATCTCTCTCTGACTATCCAACATCAATGAAAGCAATAACAATACTAACAACAACATTGATGATAAACAACAAGGGCAACAAAAGGGGAAAATTTTAAAATATATAATATAAAAATTAAAAAAGAGAATGGAATAGAGAGATGGAGGTAAGAGAGAAGTAGAGAGAGGGAGAAAGGAAGCAAGGAAGTAAGAAGGAAGGAAGAAAGAAAGAAAGAAAGAAAGAAAGAAAGAAAGACCACTCTCTGAAACTTGCTCTGGTGCTGTGGTATGTCACTGTGTTACTATACGCGGATATCTTCGCCCACCCTGTCCAACACTTGACGTCTCGTCACCCATATGGTCCCCTACGCCTACACTGAACTTCTCTGTTCCAGTCTCTTGGAAACAGAGTTGGCAGTAAGCTGAGGTAAAGAACAAACACCTCATCACAGACCCCTGCAAGCGTCAACCCGGCTTTGACCTAGCACGTTATAATTGGGCCCTCCTCAATTGCTATCGAACAGGCCATGGCCGGTGCACCGCTATGTTCCATCGCTGGGGAGCCAGAGACAACCTGAACTGCCCCTGCGGCTACAGACAGATTATGACCCACATAGTCAGCGACTGCCACCTCTCCAGATTCAAAGGAGGTCTTGAAACTTTACATCAGGCTCAACCTGACGCTGTTGACTGGCTACGGAAGAAGGGCAAATGCTAGAAGAAGAACTGTGTTACTGGAACTTGCATCTGGACCACATGCATGGCAAGGTTCTTGTCCTGCCTGATAGACTACCTCTCCAGTCCTCTTTCTTCGCTTTTTTATTTCACTTTTATCTGATTCTTGTATTTTTTAAATTTCATGATTAGATTGTAAAATTACAGTGTATAGTGCCATCTCACACCCACCACCAGAGTCCTGAATCCCAACTACTTCACTTCCCAAAGATGACCATTAGAGTTTGCACAAGTCTTAACATTTTGCTTGATTCTGTTTTGTTTTTTCAAGTTCATATGTTTCAGTTCTCTATATTCCACATGAGTGAAACCATCTGAGAGTTGTCTTTAATGTCTTTATTTATATCTATAAACATAATCACCTCCAATTCTATTTTGTCCCGAAAGACACAATATCATCTTTTTTGATTGCAGAGTAGTATTCCACAAAATATATATCCTATAACTTCTTTAACCAGTCTTCTGATGATGGGCATTTAGGCTGCTCCCACTCTTTGACTATTGTGAATAATGCAGCTATGAACATATGTATATGTATATGTCCTTTCACATTAGTGTTTGAGTGTACTTTGGATACATGCCTGTACGTATTTATGGGATATATATGTAGTTATGGGATATATATTCTATAGAATATTACTACGAATCAAAAAAGATGATTGCATACAAAATTATAGACAAGTTGTTCAATTTTCTTGAAAAATGCTACTGGGGTCTTGATACGGGTTGCACTGGAATTGTAGATTAGTTATGGTAGAAAGACCATTTAATAATCTTTATTCTTCGGATCCAGGGACAAGGAATATTCTTCAATTTTTGTGTGCCCTCCTCTATTTCTTTTAAAAATGCCCTATAGTTTTCATTTATGTGTGTGTGTGTTTTTATTTTTTTTTACTTCCTTTATGAGATCATCCTAACCCTAACCCTAAATGTAAATGTAATTGAGCCTTTTATTTCATTCTCTTCTGACTTTTTTGTATACAGAAATGCCACAGATTTATGAGTATTGATTTTATAACCTGTTACTTATGAAATTTATTGGTTACTTATAGTAGTTTTAATGTAGAGCCTTGAGATTCTCCAGATAGATTATCAGTCATTAGCAAATAGTGCTAGTTTGATTTTTTTCTTTCTAATTTGCATATATTTTATGTCTCTTATCTAGTTGCAGTGGTGAGGACCTAAAAAACTATAGTGAATAACAGTTGAGGTAGTGGACATCCTTGTTTATTTTTCCCCATTGAGAATGATGCTAGCTGTGGGTTTGCCATAAATTGTGTTTACTAGGTTGAGTAATTGTCCTTCTTTTCTCAATTTCTGGAGTGTCTTTATCATAAATGGTTAATGGATCATGTCAAATTATTTTTCACCATTAGTTGATATAACAATGTGATTTTTTTTCTTTTTCTTTTCTCTCTTCTCTCTCTCTCTCTTCTGATATGGTAGATTTCATTGATTGCTTTCAGATATTGATCCATTACTGTTTCTCAGAGATGAATCCTGCTTGTACTTGGTAAATTAGTCTCTTGACATGTTAGATTCATTTTTCACTGTTTTTTTAAACAAATTGATTGAAAAACCTAAATTCCTGTTCCTCATCATGTCGGTGCTTTAAAACATAACTTTAAACAACAGATATTTGAGGGCTTTTAACTATTTGTCTCACCTGTAGATTGTTGCTTCTTTTCCTCACTTAATTCAAGTGCCTGTTTCTTGTTAATTTTTGGTAATTTCTTTAACAATTTGGAGTTTGTCATCTCCTTCCTACCAGATCATCTCTTCCCTACATTCTGCAAAAAATCATGGGATTTAACTATCACCTTATGACAATCCATGTAAAAATACCTGCAAATATGTGCAGAGATATGTTGGGTTAATGAGATGTCTTTGAGCCCTACATTCCCATGATCATTCTTGGTGACTAATTTTAATAAATATAAACAGTCATTTCTGGATCCTCATCTAACTCCTCAGTTGAGTTGTCTAAAAATAAATGCCACCTGCCAGTAGATCTATAATTAAATTTCAGATTGATTATAAAAGTCAGCAATTCAAGAGGCAGGTTATGGGGGAAGATTATGAAGCTTCTGGCCCGATCCAAATGTCTGTTTTCCTCACAAAAGCCACATGTTCGAGTCAAGAAATGCTGAAGTTAGGAGTAACTAAGGGAAAAATGTGTAAAGACGCCCTTCTGACAACAACAATCCTGTAACCCAATGTGTCTTCAATAACATGATATTGGGGGAAAATATTTGTGTATTTTTGTGAAGCAAATCATGAAGCACAGGTGTCAGTTATAAAAGTATCAGGGCAGGAGTAGATAGTATAATGGTTATGCAGGGAGACTCTCTTGCCTGAGGTCCCGAAGTCCCAGGTTCAATCCTCCACAGCATGACAGCTAGAACTAATCAGTGCTCTAGTAAAATAAATAAATAAATAAACAAATAAACAAATGTATGTATCTATATGGAGACAGTAAAACTATGTATTTTTTTCAAGGACAATTATTGTCCTCATGACCTTTATTAGAACCATCAAACAAATAAATGCTGAGAAACAGGTGGCTAAGTTTCCACTAAAATCCTAGCTCTGTTTCCTTCTTAACTTGAGGACAGATCTCACAAACCTAATACTGGTTTGAAATGACACTCAACCCTTTAACAACTGGGAGAAAGTCTAAGCTTGTCTGATAAAGAAGGGACTCCAGAAGCTGGATAAGGGCAAGAGACTGGCTCACTCAATAATGGCCTCTTTAGCCAGTGTCAAGCCACTCTTATCACCTAGGATCCTACCCAGAGAACTATAGGATTCCCCCACAGATGATGTGGGACAAGACCTCTAGTCGTTCCTTCTCTCCACCATCACTGGTCACATCCATTGGGAATATTATCATAAGCTCCAATGAAAGCACTGTGTTTTAAAATGGGAATTGCCTCTGATAAATCAGATTTAGAGACAGCTTCAGAAAATGATGGAAAATTTCCATTCCTTTTATGTTCATTACCATCTCCATGTTTCAGAGACAGTTTTTTAAAAAAAAATTTAATCAATTTTATTGGATAGAGAAAGACAGATATCGAGAGGGAAGGGAAGACAGAAAGTGAGAGAGACAGAGAGACACCTGCAGCTCTGCTTCACCACTCGTGAAGCTTCCCACCTGCAAGTCAGAGACAATTTTTAAAAAATATATATATTTATAAAAAGGAAATACTGACAGAAATCATAGGATAAGAAGGATACAATGCCACACAATTCCCACCACCAGAATGTCATATCCCATCCCCTCCCCTGATAGCTATCCTATTCTTTATCCCTCTGGAAGTATGGACCTGGGGTCGTTATGGGTTGCTGAAGGTGGAAAGTTTGGCTTCTGTAATTGCTTCCCCACTGAACATGGGTGTTGGCAGGTTGACCCATACTCCCAGCCTGTCTCTCTGTTTTCCTAGTGGGGCGGGGTTCTGGGGAAGCAGGGCTTCAGGGCACATTGGTGGGGTTGTCTGCCCAGGGAAGTCCAGTTGGCATCCTGTTAGCATCTGGAACCCGGTGTCTGAAAAAAGAGTTAACATATAAAGAAAAAAAAATGTTCACTAATCATGAACCTAAAGGCTGGAAAAGTTCATATGAAGAGTTGGGGGGGGGGGGTTCTGTTTTGTAGTTAGTTAGTAGTCCTATTTTCGTTATATTCCAAAGAGGATGCAAGATGGAACATTCTCTACTCAGAGATTATATGAAAAGATAGGGTCAGCTATTCTTAAGAATTTGAAAATAATGGGGCAGCATGGAATGTTTCTACTCATGACCACAGAATTTGAGCTCAGATCTAGAGGGCTTCTAAGCTAATTATGGGCCCCAGATCACATCAAATCAATGGGGTTTACAGTCAATAATATTTATACGCCTTTCCCATATTAGGAAGCTACTCTCTTCCCTGATCCAGCTTTCTGTTCTTTTTCCCAGCCATAACATCATCACCCCAGACAATAATTAGGATCCACCTTCATATCAGATTTCAGGCTCAGGCAAAAAAAAACAAAAACAAAAAAAAAAAAAAAAAAAAAAACCCCAAACAAAAAAACAAACAAAAGACCCACTAGTATAGCTACAGGTCCTTTGGAATATATTATAAAATATGGAATATTTTATAAAATATATTTGGAATATATTATAAAATATCTAAAATATGCCTACTAGCTATCTACAAAATGGAGGATCCCCCCCACACTTCATTTGCACTATTCCAGCCTTTAGGTCCATGATTGTTCAACAATTTGTTTGGCTTTGTATGTTAACTCTCTTTTCAGCCACCAGGTTCCAGATACTATCAGGATGCCGACCAGACTTTCCAGGACAGACAACCCCACCAATGTGTCCTGGAGCTCCACTTCCCCAGAGCCCTTCCTCACCAGGGAAAGAGAGAGACAGACAGGGAGTATGGGTCAACCTGCCAATGCCATTGTTCAGCAGTGATGCAATTACAGAAGCCAGACCTTCCACCATCTGCATCCCACAATGACCTTGGGTCCATACTCCCAGAGGGTTAAATAGGAAAGCTATCAGGGGAGGGGATGGGATATGGAGTTCTGGTGGTGGGAATCGTAAGAAGTTGTACCCCTCTTATCCTATGGTTTTGTCAATGTTTCCTTTTGATAAGTAAAAAATTAAAAAAAAAAAGAATTTGAAGGCATCTTGTAAAAAAAAAAAAAGCCAAGTATTTTATAAGAAAAGCAAATTGGGGGCCTGGTGGTAGTGCAGTGGGTTAAGTGCACATGGTACAAGGCTCAAAGACTGGCCTAAGGATCCTGGTTGGAACCCCTGGCTCCCCACCTGCAGGGGGGGGTCACTTCACAAGTGGTGAAGCAGAACTCCAGGTGTCTCTCTCTTCCCCTCTCCATATTTCTGTCCTCTCTCAATTTCTCTCTGTCCTATACAACAACAATGACAACAGTAACAACAATGTTAATCACAACAATGATAAGCAACAAAAGGGAAAAAATATCCCCCAGGATCAGTGGATTCATAGTGCAGGCACCGAGCCCCAGCAATAACCCCAGAGGTTAAAAAAAAAAAAGCGCAAATCAACATTTTTCATATGAAATCATAGGAGACTGAAGAAAGATATGGCTCTTACCTCCCCAGAGCCCTGCTGCCTCACTAGGGAAAGACACTTGTCAATGCCCATGTCCAGTGGAGAAGCAATTACAGAAGTCAAAACTCCACCTTCTGTACCCCATAGAAATCTTTGGTCCAAGGGCTGGGCGGTAGCGTAGCGGGTTAAGTACACATTTAACATTAAACATTTCTTTTTAATGTTTACTAAGGCTTTCAATTTCCCATCCCTTTCTTATCCAAGTTCAGCTCATTAGCGAATCCATTAGCAAGTCTAGAATGAAATTTTCAAGAGAAAATGATCTTGTCTCCTACTTCCAAAAGTCTAAGACAGAGGTGTTATTTATTCCTTCTAGTGTAGGTGATTATTTTTTTATGATTAATTAAGAAGTAGCTACAACTCAAGGGTCAGAGGGTAAGCTGTTGCCCAGGGGTTCTTTTCAATTAACCTTTTGTTAATTAGGAAATTCATGAGCCCAATTAGTTAAGTAATGGTTTGACTACTTTCTTTGTAAATAGATTTAGGTAAATTAATTATCCTCCAGGACCATATTTAAAGCTGAATCTCCATTAAAATCCAAAGGCACACACCTGTGAAAAATGGCAAAAAAGGCACTGAAGTTCCAGGTTCAATCTGCCATACCACCATAAGCCAGAGTTGAGCGGTGCTCTGGTAAAATAAAAATAAAATAAAATAAAATAAAATAAAATAAAATAAAATAAAGAATTTAAATTAAAAAATAAATCTACCATCCTCAAAATATGTCTTTGGGGAAAAATAAGTTCATGGGAGGTGAAGAATGGAGATTCCTTTTCAGAGATAAGGGCAACTTCTTGGGAAAAGTTGACCAGTGAGGAAAGCAGAATCTTATGTGTAGACATGTCTTTTTTTTCACCATGTCTCTTCTTGGTAACCATGCTAGCTGACCTTCTGTTACCCCCCTCACAATGTCCTCTGTGTTAAGTAAGATATTTAAAGATGGTGTCGAAGAACACAAGTGAGTTCCTCACCATCGACTCTTTCATATGTGAAGGTGGTGTGCATGTTATTAATCACTCCATCTTTTTCTCTAATCAGTCTTTCTAATGCTTACTTAAGCAATATCTGAAGAACTCAGATGTGTAGAGGATAATTTCTTTCTTGTTCGGACACTACAGAACATTCATATTTAATCTGTTTTTTTCTCCTTTCTCTCACTCACTTGACCCATGTACTCCCAATGTGCAGGTGTTTAAAATCACTGAAAACCATGCTTTCTCTTAATTTTTTTGCTGAGTTTATGTGTGAGAAAATTTTATTTATTTTTTAAGATTCTCAGTTTTCTTTTTTTTAATTAGTTTTATTTTTGAAAGAGATGCTGAGACACACACACACACAGAGAAACCCATATTTAATTTTAAATATTTTTTTTTCAGAAATGTTTCTTTTTAATATTTTACTTATGTTTCCTGGGTAGAGACAGAAATTGAGAGGGAAGCAGGAGGTAATGAGAAGAGAGAAATGACAATTAGGAAAGTACCCTTCCTTTTCCCAGGCTGCCAGTTTTGACCTGTGACCTTCTGACCTGCATGTGGTGTGCAGCTGCCAGTGTCAGCAGAATGAGTGACTCTTCCATGAACATTTGTCCCCACACTTGGTGTATGTCTGGGAAGTTCTGGCTAAGGAGTAAAAGGCTAGTAACTAAGGGATTAGTGTGACAGAGGTGTCACCTTGAGCTTTGCTGTGAAGTGTGCAGGTCACAGTAACAACTATCCAGAAGTCAGAAGTGCACCATCTCTAGTCTTTGCTACTGTCTCCTCCTGGACTGACTCCAGACTCACCCATGTACTTGCTCTGACCCATGGGAGACTGACAAATGGGAAGCAGGCAGAGACCTACAGTGCCTCTCTGGCTGTGGGGAGCCCTTTTTCCAGCACTGAAGAAGCTAGGAGCCACCCTGTGGAGGTTTGGGAAACAGGCAACACACAGAAAGTAGCTCCAGGTGAGCTGTTAGCTGCCTGCAAACACACGTGACCTCAGCTGATGCAGAGCTGCCCAGATGAGCCCAACAAAGGCTGACCTGAGCCCTGAGCAGAGAGGGGTCATATAAGGCACAGAGTCAGGGAGTAATATTTATTATAGCAATAAAAAGGAAAGTACAGTAAAAGATTATATAACTACATATATACCATGAAAGGAATAATAAGAGAGAGATTTCTGTGAAAAAAACCTCAAACCGGGATGTAAGGGATTAAGGAAGATGACTCAAATGAAATGAGCTAGATGTGGAATGTTGACATTTTTCATTGCGACCCCACTACGCAAAAAGTTTCAAAGAACTGTCTTAGTCAGAGGGCTTCATGTCTTCCACCAGGAAGTTTCTATATAGATGGCAGGACTGAGGACTAGCTGAAAATCCTGCAAAGGATTAGGATATAATTGTTCTCAGTTGGATATCATAAACTAACAGGAAAAAGAAAGGTCAGTTCTAGAAAGGGGAAGGCTGGCTGCAGGCATTCCAGCAGACACCCAGGTGGCCTCACTGATTGCAGACCTGTCAGGGGAGCCCCCAGCAAGGTGCTGAGAGGAGCCCTGAGCTTCTTAGCAGCTGAGCAGGGTGTAGGCAGGGGGCTTTCTGGACCCCACTCAGAGAGGCCTGAGATGGTCCATCACTGCACCTTTCTGTAGGTGTCACTCTCCCAGCTTGGAATTAGGAGGCTGTCTTATTGTCATGCCTAAAATGGAAAAACAGAGAGCTGTCTTAGTCAAATCACATTCTCAGATGCTAGCTTCCTCTTGACTCCTGAAGAAATGAATTATCCCAGGAGAGAATTTCTCCAAGGAGATAAATACATGAAGAGGCTGAGTGGTGCCCACCTGGTGAGCATAGGTGCCACAGTGAGCAAGGACCTGGGTTCTCGCCCTTGTGCCCACCTGTAGGGAGGAAGCTTCAGGAGCTGGAAAGCAGAGCCGTAGGTGTCTCTCCTTCTCTCCCCCTCTGTCTCTCCCTCTCATCTTAATTTTTGTCTCTAGCCATTAGGTAAATTGAATTATTATCAAAAGAATTAAATATTGAAACCTAGTCATCAGGTAGTAGAAACCTTTCCACTCAACTCAATACAGCAAATTCCTGCCGCCTGTACCCAGACTGTGCTGGCAAAGAATTAAGTCATGTTATTGTTGGGATGTGATTCTCTTGTCCTGTTTTATCAACCAGGACACCTTGCGTCTCGCACAGACTGGTTGCTAGAATTAATCTCACATGGCCTAGGCTAACCCAGACTCATGGTGTACATGAAGTGTGTCCAGGAGCCTGGTCACCTTTGTACCACTGACGTAAGTCAGGAAGAAGGCACCTACCCCTAGCAGGAACAGGGGACCAGGATGGAGGGCCTCACTCCTCCCTTCCTTATTAAGCTCTGCCTGTTTGCGGGTACACAGCATGGCCATGATGCAGGAGAACTGAGTGTGGGTGACCTTCTCCTTCTGGTGGATCAGACGGACACAGTCCATGATATCCTCTACTGCCAGGTTCATGGGGATGATGGGGTGGTCCAGGGCATAGTTGTAGAGTGACACCTTGTGGGTGGCCCTGTCTCCACAGCCCATCAGGTATTCAATCCTGAACTCAGAGGTGGTGAGATCCAGCGGAGGTGGCCATGAGAGGGCCCCATTCAGACAGTTGGACAGGGAGCTCTGCCTGATGCTTTCCACATCATGGAGGGTGGTGAAAGTTTCATTGCTCTGGTCCATAGCTACCAAGATGCTCTTCTGGTGGCCTTTATCAACAGAGTTGGTCAGGGTCCAGGTAGAGTCACCCCCAGTGCAGAGACCTGTGAACATAGCAGTGGGTTTAGCAATGGACAAAGGAGGGGCCCCAGAGAGCAAAGCAAAGGTAGTGAGAGGATGAAGGACTTGGAGAACCAAGAGTATGAGCATCCACTACCTAACTGAAACCACTGTAGCGGGACAAATGGGGAAAGCAAACCCAGTCTTAAATCTATAAGATGATTCCTGCATATCAGCAGGAAAGTGTTTAGATAGGGTTGAGACTTGTGAGTAGAGACTTCCTTCTTTTCTTTGTTCACTTCACTGATCCAACCTTGCCCTTCTTGTAGAGGAGTGTCTTTACAGAATGTCATGAGTGGATTTAGGTGCGTGAGTCCTGTCCTACATCTTCCACGTGTAATAATATTACTTACATTTTAAAGTCCTATGTTATTCCTTTCTAAAATCAGCACCATTGTATATGACACACAAAGCCATCTGTGTAAACAAACATTTCACCTTACAAAGCTTTACACAGAAGTTAGGTATATTTTCCATCAGCTATAAAGGCTTATTTTCTTTAATTTAATTTAATTATTAGATAGAGACAGGCAGAAATGGAGAGGGGTGCTGGGAAATTGTGCAAATTCAGTCACATCTGCCATGTTGTCCCCTCAGGCTATTGCTAGTTCCTGCGAGAGTTGGGACATTCTCAGAGCGCCTGTTCTGCCATGTTGTGCCCTCAGGGCATTGTCTATTCCCCGCAATAGTTGCAGTACTATGGTTACTCCTCCCCCTTCCCATTCTCATGAGAGTTATTATCCTACCCTGGAATGTTATGGTTACTCCTCCCCCTTCCCATTCTTGTGAGAGCTACTCCCATAAAAGCCCTCCTTCTTCTACACCTCACTCTCTTGCCAGCTCTCCACTTCGGTGTTTAGACGCAGGAAAGGTTACTGTGTGAGGCGGCCATTTTTGCTACCTCCACATGGCCCAACCTGCTTCTCTCTCACCCAACTCTGAGGTGCCAGCACAAATAAAGATTTGTGTTCCCTCTTCGCTCCAGATCTCCTCTCTCTCTTCTCCGCGGCGCAGCACGATACCTGGTGCCCAATGTGTCCCGCACTCATGCCCTGCTGGGTGGCCTGGCCTGAGGTCCAGAAAAGTCACCCAGACACATGTAAGTGGCAGCCGCCTGACTCTGCGTTCCCGCGTTTCCCCCCACCATGGGATTTTTTCTGCTTTATGAGGAGGTATCCCAGACATTATATCCTTTTCTCATGGGACAGGTTCTCAATCTCAGAGATGCTTTAATTGGAGCTGCACCGTGGGTTCTCTTGGCTATATTTGCAACTTTCAGGATATGTATAAGGCGTCCTGTCAAAAGGTTAAGAGACCTTGAGGCTGAGATACAAGAGTTAAAGGATAAGTTCTCGGCGCTTAAACACCCTAAGCCTTTTGCAGTCTGCCCCGAGAGTTCTGCTTCAGCAGACATATGTTCAGTTTCCCCTGCGGCCACTATAGTGGCTTCCACTTCCGTGACTCCTCCAGCCACTGATACCTCATCATTAATAGACCTTGAGGCTGAGAGACAAGAGTTAAAGGATATGTTCTCAGTGCTTAAACACCCTAAGCCTTCTACAGTCTGCCCCAAGAGTTCTGCTTCCACAGACACGTGTTCGGTTTCTCCTGTGGCAGCTTCCGCTTCCATGACTCCTCCCCCCACTGATACCTCATCATTAAGAGAACTTGAGGCTGAGATACAAAAGTTAAAAGAGATGTTCTCGGCGCTTAACCACCCTAATTCCTCTACAGTTTGCCCCAAGAGTTCTCTTCCGGCAGCTCCGACAGCCGCCACCCCAGCAGCTTCCACTTCCATGACTCCTTCCCCCACATCATCAAACCAAGTCCACACCTTCCTGGTAAATGTGGCCCCCAATAGACAAAACCCTCAGGTGTGGCATCCATACTCCTCCAAAGAACTCAGAGAACTCAGGCAGGCAGTGAAGGAGGATGAAATTCATGCCCCATGGACCAAGTCCATTTTACAAAGCTTTTTCCAGCACCTTAATACCCCCCAAGATTGGAAAGACTTAACTCGTGCTGTGCTCCCAGATCCCCCTCTACCTACAATGGGAGGCATGCTTTCGTGATGAATGCTCTAGACAATCCCAGAAAAATAGTCACAAACAGCTAGAATGGAATTTTGATGCATTGTTTGGAGTGGGAGAGTTTGAAACTGGAACTCAGCAGGCAGAAGCCAAGTTTCCAACCAGTTATTTTGAACAGGTACGCATCTGCTCAACACAAGCAAGGGAAAGGTTAACCCCATCCACAGGAAAGGCCTCAATCCCCATTAACTCCCTTGCCAAAAAACTGATGAATCCTTAGCTGACTTCATTTCCAGGGTGCGGTCAACCTTAGAGAGAAATATTTATAATCCTGAAGTCCGTTCTCTCCTCCTGCATTCCATTGTCTGGGATGGCATAATTCCAGAATTCCATCAGGCATGCCTTAGTCTTAAAGACCAACACCCAGATAATTGGATTTTAGCAACACAGGAACTTAGATCAGGCTCTTATGAGGGGCACCCATTATGACACAGGCTTATGCAGTTACCCCACGTAATCAAAACCGGGCCTGCTTTCAGTGCAGTTGCCAAGGGCATTGGCGTATCCAATGTCCAGATAAGCTGAGACCATGCCTCCAGTCAGGGCAACCATGCCTCCAGTCAGGGCAACCACACCTCTAGTCAGGGCAACCACGCCTCCAGTTAGGGCAACCCTGCCTCCAGTCAGGGAAACCCCACCTTCAGTCAGGGAGCCAGAGGCCACGAACACCTTGTCCTAGATGTCAGAAAGGTTTTCATTGGAAGAGAGATTGTTGGTCCAAATTTCATAAAGATGGCACACCCCTGAATGGTACAAATTCGGGGCCTGAGATTTTGTGGACCACTCCTGTTTTAGAATGAGGTCATCCTACTATGACAGTAAGGATTGGCAATATTCCTTTTAAATTTTTCATTGACACGGGGGCAGAAAAGATGATTTTAAGGCAAGCAGAGGTTCCCCAAAATTGGGAACTCCTCCCAGGACCCCGTATACACGGAGTTTGAGCCTTTCTCACAAGAGATTCGCTCATGTGGGAAGACCCTGAAGGGACTACCGGACACTTCCACCCTTTGGTAGCTGATATTAGCACCAACCTACTGGGCAGGGATCTTCTGGAATGTCCTGATGTTAGGATATCCACAGATGCCTCTGCAGAGCGTAACACCCACTCCAGCAAGACTAGATCTAATCAGCACCCCCAATACTAACTGCTACTGTTCGTAACCAAACTCCCTGCTTAGACTGGCTTTCTAATGAGCCTGTCTGGGTGGAACAGTGGCCTTTGCGTAGGGATAAGCTAGAAATTTTAAAAGAGCTCGTCTGAGAGCAGTTGTCCTTGGGACACATTCGTCATTCCAGAAGCCCATGGAATACTCCTGTCTTTGTGATTAAAAAGTGCTCAGGAAAATGGCGCCTTCTCCAAGATCTCTGTGTGGTAAATAAAACCATGCAGGTCTGGGGCTCCCCCCAAAGGGGTTTGCCTCTTGCTTCTGCAATTCCCACAGGAATTCCAATCATAGCTATTGATATACAAGATTGTTTTTTCTCTATTACATTGCATCTGCAAGACTGTAAATGTTTTGCCTTCTCTGTTCCTTCTATTAATAATGCCAACCCTGCAGATAGATTTGAATGGGTGGTGCTGCCCCAGGGCATGGCCAATAGTCCTACAATTTGTCAAGAGGCTGTTAAATCTGTCCTTTTTCCATATATTCATAAAGGCCTTAATGTTTTTCACTACATGGATGACGTCTTAATATGGGGAGAATTAGATACAGATCTCTGTGCCCTATGTGATTTTCTCATTCCTGCCTTAAAGAAAAGCAGCCTTATTGTAGCTCCTGAGAAGATACAGCTAATTCCTCAATGTCTTTCTTAGGTTCAGAGATTTCTCTAACGCAAATTCCTCCCTTAAAACCTAGTGTTACTTTTCCTTCTAACCTTACTCTTGCTTCTTTACAAAGTTTTATTGGAAATTTAAACTGGCTTAGGCAGTATCTTTATCTGCCTACTAGCTACCTCCAACCACTGTTTGACCTGTTAAAAGGGAACAAACAGCCCTACTCAAAATGTATGTTAACTCCCAAGGCCTCCTTGGCACTGGAAAGGGTTAACCAGGCCCTCCAGGACATGCACCTTGTTCAATTCTCCCCCTCCTCTTCAGTAAACCTTCTAATCTTTAGAATATTAGAGAGGGGTATTGTGTTATTCTTCCCTTTTCTCTCACAGATACAGAGTGGTTCATATGCCATCATTCCCGTTTTGCCATAAGCTTCGTGGGGTTTCCAGGACAAATAGATAACCATTTTCCTTCTAATAAATTGATAGCTTCTTTACCTCTTTTGCCTCTACTAGTACCTAAACTTTTCTCTTGGGATCCCATCCCTTCTGCTCCTACAGTCTTCACTGATGGTGGAATGAAGGGAGCTGCTGCCCTTATATATTATCCAGACAAACAACCCCCTAAACCTCTCTTTACTGAGTTTCCTGATAATTCCCCTCAGTACAAAGAAATTTATGCTGTTTTCCTTGCATTAAAAGCTGTACCAGAATCCTTCAACCTTTTTTCTGACAGTGTGTATACTGTTAACTTACTTCCATGGCTTGCTTGTTCTTACATGAGAATTGATGACAACCCACTTTTCACTCTCTTGATTCAAATCACCTCTGTGCTCTGTTCTCGAACCCAACCACTGTATATTCAACACCTTCATTCCCACAACCCTTTTCCTGGTTCCCTGTCCAAAGGGAATGCTGCAGCTGACCGCCTTGCCTCCACAGGAACTCTCCTAGTCTCCGTCTCTGATCCTGCTGACTTTCATTCCCTAACTCATGTTAATCTTAAAGGCCTTCGAGCTCGATTTCCTGATGTTCCTTTAACACAGTTGAAACATATCCTTGCTACATGTTCTTCCTGTGCAAGTCTCATAAAACACCTGCTATTCAAACTCTTGGGGTTAACCCCTGAGGCTTAAAACCCAATGCTCTTTGGCAAATCGATGTCACCCACATACCAAACTTTGGCAAACAAAAATATGTGTTTGTCTCAGTTGATACCTTTTCTAAATTTATGTGGGCAGCAGCTCAGACGGGAGAAAGCTCAAAAAAGCTCATAATCCATATGCTCTCCTGTTTTTCTGTGATGGGCTTACCTATTCAACTGAAAAATGACAGTGGGAATGCATTTACCAGCAAACAATTTAAAGATTTTGTTCCCTCTGGTACATTACTCATACCACAGGCATTCCCTATAATCCACAGGGACAAGGCATTGTTGAGAGGGCCCATAAAACCCTTAAGGCTCAATTAAATAAAGATAAAGAAGGAATGTACCTCCCCAATATCCAGCTAGCAAAAGCCTTAACTACATTAAATCTCTTTAATATTTACAATAACTCGGACTTACCTCTTATTATTCTTCACTGGCAAACACCATCTACACTTCCAGCTATTAAGGTCAAGTGGAAAGACCCACTTGATTTCCAGAAATTATCCTCATGGAGGAATATAATTTGGAATCAACCAAGTGGACATGGGGGCTATGGAACCATACTGGGGCACAGTATTCTGCAGTGGAATAGCATAAAGCCAGAGATGATGATTGTAGTGTGGAAGCACTCGCACCCCATGAGGAGCTGGCCAGTCTTGCAATGATGTTATTCCTCGCGCCCAACTTTGCTGCAGTTTTTATGAGATGTTCGTGAAATGACAGAGTGCAATCGAGAGTAATGCCAAGATAGACTAGCTGGCCACAGCTGTGACCCGCCCGGCACCTCTCGGAAGCTCAGCTTGCCATCGAAGTCCTCATCCACCTCCCTGATCATGCTCTTCAGGCCCAGCAACAAATTAAAAAAAAATTAAATGGGATTCGACTTCCTGAGGCGGAGCTACGAGCAGCAGATCGCTTTCTCTCCTCTCCTCTCCTCTCCTCTCCCAGATCAACTAGGAATACCAAAGGAGACCACCCGGACCGAAACAAGACAGGACTAGAATGACCACAGGAACCCAGTAAATCACCCGTGAGTACAAACACGCGTGGCTGGTGACAGAGAGGAGAGAGGGGCCTAAGGAGAGATTAAGTGACTGCTAACATTCAGCAGTTTATCAGTGGAGACACCACCTCCAGTCTGCTCCACAACAAGGGGACAGCTGAAGGGAGGAAAGGACTCCCCAGAGACTCACCAAGTGCAACTCTGAGTCTCCATTGCTACTACCCTCAGAATCTGGAGCAGCAACAGGGAGGGACACCAGGGGACAGAGATCTAACCGGGAAACTCAGGAGAAGACCTATACCTCCTTGGCATAGCTGAGGGGCTGTGAAAGTCTCTTTGCATAACCACTGGATTATCTCTGCCACATTCTACTTTATCTCTTGGTCTGGAGTCAGTGATTAAGCTGAAGCCTATTGATAGTTTAAAAGCCCTCAGGCACCCATAGCCTACAGGGAAGGAAAAAAAAGAGGCTTTTACACCACTGAGCTCCAACTCAGGGATTGAAAAAAAACTGTTAACTTCCACCACGGTAAACCCTTTAATTAAATTACTTAGACACAAGTCAATCCAGGCAATAGTGATCAATAATTTGAAAAGTACTGATAAAGGGAACTCATAACAAAATATATAAAATGGTTAAAACAACAAGAAAAAATATTGGAGACTCGAACCAGGACAAGAGTCCAGCTAAAAGTCCTCCAGAGGGTGAAGCACAAAACAACGAGTTCAACATCCAAACATTAGCTAAGGAAATAATAACAGGAGTGAGTAAAGAATTTGAAAAAATTGTAATCAGAAATGCAGGAACAACAAATGAGAAAATGGAAGAAAATTCTAATTATCTCATGGTTATTAGAGAGCTGAAAGCTGAAATCTCTGAGCTAAGAAGGCAACTAGCTGAACAAGCTAAAACAGTATCAGAGCAGGGCAACAAAATAGATGAACTCCAGAAAGCAGTAGAGGGCAGAGAGAATAGAATCTATGAGGCTGAAGACAGAATTAGCAAGATTGAGGATGAATTAGAGACAACTAAAAAAGAAGTAAGAGATCTCAAAAAGAGATTAAGAGATGCTGAAAACAACAACAGAGTCCTATGGGATGACTTCAAAAGAAACAATATACACATTATTGGCTTACCAGAGGAAGAAAGAGAAGGAGAGGAAGAAAGCATTCTCCAGGCCATAATAGCTGAAAATTTCTCTAGTCTAGACAACACCAAAGACATAAAGATTCAAGAAGCCCAGAGGGTCCCAAACAGAATTAACCCAGACCTAAAGACACCAAGACATGTCATACTTAGAATGGAAAGGAATAAGGATAAAGAAAGGATCCTCAAGGCTGCAAGAGAAAAACAAAGAGTCACCTACAAAGGAAAACCCATAAGATTAGCAGCAGACTTCTCCATACAAACACTACAGGCCAGAAGAGAATGGCAAGATATCTATCAAGTGCTCAATGAGAAAGGCTTTCAGCCAAGAATACTATATCCTGCTAGACTGTCATTCAGACTAGATGGAAGCATCAAAACCTTCTCAGACAAGCAACAGTTGAAAGAAGCAACCATGACCAAGCCTGCCCTGAAAGAAGTTCTGAAAGGTCTCCTATAAACAACCAGACCACCACAAATAGGACATATATCAAAACACTCTAAAACTCTACAAGAATGGCGTTAAAATATCTTCAATCTTTGATATCAATAAATGTCAGTGGCCTGAATTCACCTATTAAAAGACACAGAGTAGGAAGATGGATCAGAAAACACAACCCAACAATATGTTGTCTACAGGAAACTCACTTAACGCAACAAGACAAACACAGACTTAAAGTGAAAGGATGGAAAACTATCATTCAAGCCAATGGCCCACAAAAAAGGGCAGGAACAGCTATTCTCATATCTGACATGATAGACTTTAAAATAGATAAGATTAAAAAAGATAGGAATGGATACTACTTAATGCTCAGAGGATCAGTCAATCAAGAGGACTTAACAATTATTAATATCTATGCACCCAATGAGAAGCCATCTAAATACATCAAACTTCTACTGAAAGAGCTACAGCAATATATTAACAGTAACACAATCATAGTAGGGGACTTCAGCACTCCACTATCTCAACTTGACAGATCATCCAGGAAGAAAATCAGTAAAGACATAAGGGAGCTAAATGAAGAGATAGATAAACTAGAACTATTGGACATTTTCAGAGTCATTCATCCCAAGAAACTGGAATACACATTTTACTCAAATCCACATGGATCATTCTCAAGGACAGACCATATGTTAGGCCACAAAGACAGCCTCAGCCAATTCAAGAGCACTGAAATCATCCCAAGCATCTTCTCAGACCACAGTGGAATTAAACTAACACTTAACAATCAACAAAAGATTAGTAACAGTCCCAAAATGTGGAAGCTCAACAGTACACTTCTTAACAACTTCTGGGTCAAAGAGGAAATCAAGGAAGAAATCAAAATGTTTCGAGAGTTCAATGAAAATGAAGACACAAGCTATCAAAATATTTGGGACACAGCTAAAGCAGTCCTAAGAGGGAAGTTCATAGCTATACAAGCACACATTAGGAAACAAGAAAAGGCACAAATAAACAGCCTGATTGCACATCTCAAAGACCTAGAAGAAGAACAACAAAGGAATCCTAAAGCAACCAGAAGGACAGAAATTACTAAAGTTAGGGCAGAAATAAGTAACATTGAGAATAGGAAAACCATACAAAAGATCAATGAAAGTAAATGTTGGTTCTTCAAAAGAGTAAACAAAATCGACAAACCTTTAGCCAGACTCACAAAACAAAAAAGGGAGAAGACCCAAATAAATCGGATAGTAAATGAAAGAGGAGAAATCACAACAGACACTGCAGAAATTCAACATATCATGCGAGGCTTCTATGAACAACTATATGCCACCAACCTAGAGAACCTGGAAGAAATGAATGATTTCCTAGATACCTACCAACTTCCAAAACTAAGTAAAAAGGAAGTGGATAACATGAACAGGCCCATCACAGCTAATGAAATTGAAACAGTTATCAAAAATCTTCCCAAAAATAAAAGTCCTGGACCAGATGGTTTTACAAATGAATTCTACAAAACTTTCAAAGAAGAACTAATACCTCTACTTTTAAAAGTCTTCCAGAAGATTGAAGACACTGGAATACTCCCTGCCAGCTTCTATGAAGCCAACATCACCCTGATACCAAAAGCAGACAGGGACACAACCAAAAAAGAAAACTACAGACCAATATCTCTGATGAACATAGATGCGAAAATATTGAACAAAATTCTAGCCAACCAGATACAGCAGTATATCAAAAAGATTGTTCATCATGACCAAGTGGGGTTTATCCCAGGTATGCAAGGTTGGTTTAATATACGTAAATCAATCAATGTGATCCACCACATCAAAAAAAGCAAGACCAAAAACCACATGGTCATATCAATAGATGCAGAGAAAGCCTTTGACAAAATACAACATCCCTTTATGATCAAAACACTACAAAAAATGGGAATAGATGGAAAATTCCTGAAGATAGTGGAGTCTATATATAGCAAACCTACAGCCAATATCATACCCAATGGTGAAAAACTGGAAGCATTTCCACTCAAATCAGGTACTAGACAGGGATGCCCACTATCACCATTACTATTCAAGATAGTGTTGGAAGTTCTTGCCATAGCAATCAGGCAGGAGCAAGGAATTAAAGGCATACAGATTGGAAGAGAAGAAGTCAAACTCTCCTTATTTGCAGATGACATGATAGTATACATGGAAAAACCTAAGGAATCCAGCAAGAAGCTTTTGGAAATCATCAGGCAATACAGTAATGTGTCAGGCTATAAAATTAACATTCAAAAGTCAGTGGCATTCCTCTATGCAAACACTAAGTTAGAAGAAACTGAAATCCAGAAATCAGTTCCTTTTTCTATAGCAACAAAAACAATAAAATATCTAGGAGTAAACCTAACCAAAGAAGTGAAAGACTTGTATACTGAAAATTATGAGTCACTACTCAAAGAAATTGAAAAAGACACAAAGAAGTGGAAAGATATTCCATGTTCATGGGTTGGAAGAATTAACATCATCAAAATGAATATATTACCCAGAGCCATCTACAGATTTAATGCTATCCCCATCAAGATCCCAAGCACATTTTTTAGGAGAATAGAAAAAAATGCTACAAATGTTTATCTGGAACCAGAAAAGACCTAGAATTGCCAAAACAATCTTGAGAAAAAAGAACAGAACCGGAGGCATCACACTCCCAGATCTCAAACTGTATTATAGAGCCACTGTCATCAAAACTGCTTGGTACTGGAACATGAACAGACACACTGACCAGTGGAATAGAATTGAAAGCCCAGAAATGAGGCCCCACACGTATGGACATCTAATCTTTGACAAAGGGGCCCAGACTATTATATGGGAAAAGCAGAGTCTCTTCAATAAATGGTGTTGGAAACAATGGGTTGAAACATGCAGAAGAATGAAACTGAATCACTGTATTTCACCAAATACAAAAGTAAATTCCAAGTGGATCAAGGACTTGGATGTTAGACCAGAAACTATCAGATACTTAGAGGAAAATATTGGAAGAACTTTTTTCCGCATAAATTTTAAAGACATTTTCAATGAAACGAATCCAATTACAAGGAAGACTAAGGCAAGTATAACCTATGGGACTACATCAAATTAAAAAGCTTCTTCAGAGCAAAAGAAACCACTACCAAAATCAAGAGACCCCTCACAGAATGGGAGAAGATCTTTACATGCCATACATCTGATAAGAGTTTAATAACCAACATATATAAAGAGCTTGCCAGACTCAACAACAAGACAACAAATAACCCCATCCAAAAATGGGGGGAGGACTTGGACAGAATATTCACCACAGAAGAGATCCAAAAGGCCAAGAAACACATGAAAAAATGCTCCAAGTCTCTGATTGTCAGAGAAATGCAAATCAAGACAACAATGAGATATCACTTCACTCCTGTGAGAATGTCACACATCAGAAAAGGTAACAGCAGCAAATGCTGGAGAGGGTGTGGGGTCAAAGGAACCCTCCTGCACTGTTGGTGAGAATGTCAATTGGTCCAACCTCTGTGGAGAACAGTCTGGAGAACTCTCAGAAGGCTAGAAATGGACCTACCCTATGACCCTGCAATTCCCCTCCTGGGGATATATCCTAAGGAACCCAACACATCCATCCAAAAAGATCTGTGTACACATATGTTCTTGGCAGCACAATTTGTAATAGCCAAAACCTGGAAGCAACCCAGGTGTCCAACAACAGATGAGTGGCTGAGCAAGTTGTGGTATATATACACAATGGAATACTACTCAGCTGTTAAAAATGGTGACTTCACCATTTTCAGCCGATCTTGGATGGACCTTGAAAAAATCATGTTGAGTGAAATAAGTCAGAAACAGAAGGATGAATATGGGATGATCTCACTCTCAGGCCGAAGTTGAAAAACAAGATTAGAAAAGAAAACACAAGACGAACCTGAAATGGAATTGGAGTATTACACCAAAGTAAAAGACTCTGGGGTGGGTGGGTAGGTGGGGAGAATACAGGTCCATGAAAAATGATGAATGAAATAGTGGGGGTTGTATTGTTAAATGGGAATCTGGGGAATGTTACGCATGTAAAAAAAAAAAAAAAAAGAAGTAGAAACGCAAAGCAGAAATTGACTGAGTTTGGAGTATGGCACCAAAGTAAAAAAGCAGAAGTACACTAGAGTTTGCAGTGAGTACCCTCCCTAACACTTCCTCTCCACTATTCGAAGCTTTGGGTCCATGATTGCTCAACAATTTGTTTGGCTTTGTATGTTAACTCTCTTTTCAGTCATCAGGTTCCTGATGCCACCAGGATGCCGGCCAGGCGTCCCTGGACTGAAGACCCCACCAATATGTCCTGGAGCTCAGCTTCCCCAGAGCCCCACCCTACTAGGGAAAGAGAGAGGCAGACTGGGAGTATGGACCGACCAGTCAACGCCCATGTTCAGCGGGGAAGCAATTACAGAAGCCGGACCTTCCACCTTCTGCAACCCTCAATGACCCTGGGTCCATGCTCCCAGAGGGCTAGAGAATGGGAAAGCTACTGGGGAGGGGGTGGGATATGGAGATTGGGCGGTGGGAATTGTGTGGAGTTGTACCCCTCCTACCCTATGGTTTTGTTAATTAATTCTTTCTTAATTAAAAAAGTTAAAAAAAAAAAAAGATAGACTGGCTGGGCTTCATGCCGGATTCTCGTACTGCCAAGATGCACATTAAGCTCACGTGAGGCCGAGGCATGGTGTAGATGGAAAACTGATGATACCGTTTTTGCAGTGCTAGGGATTAGTGACCATTTTTTACAGTAATCAGATATCAGAGACATGTCTTTCGTGAGTGTTTCCTCGAGGATGTCGAACTTGGATGCCTGAGTTGCACAGATGTCATCGGCATAGATGAACTTCCTTGAAGAAGTTTCTGGGAGGCCATTGATGTAAATATTAAATAGCATAGGAGCCAGAACAGAGCCCTGGGGGAGGCCACTTGAGACAAGTCTCCATCTGCTAGACTTGTCACCCAGATGCACCCAGAATTTTCTGTTTTGGAGAAGAAACAATATAATGTTGGCCACCCATGGAGGCAGGCATCTTGAGATCTTGACTAGGAGACCACGGTGCCAGACCGTCTCATAGGCTGCTGTGAGATCAACAAAGACAGCACCTATCTTTAAATTATTATGTAATCCATTTTCAATGTAAGTTGAGAGGGCCAGGGCTTGTTCGCAGGTAGATCTTCCTGGGCAGAAACCAACTTGGGCGGGTGATAGGAATTTCTCTGTAAGATGAGAAATACGTGACAGAAGCAGCCTCTCAAGGAGTTTGTAACACACGGAGAGGAGAGAAATTGGTCTACAGCTGGCGGCCAGTGTTGGGTCTTTCTTTGATTTCAAAATCGCTATTATCTTCTCACGACGCCAAACTTTGGGCATAGATTCAGATTCCAAGATGTGGGACAGGAATGAAGCGAGCCACTTCTTTGCCGCGGGACCTAGGTTAAGAATGAGTTCTGGGGTGATGTTATCATAGCCAGCAGCTGTTCCCCGTTTCACCCTCTTCAAAGTGTCTTCCAGTTCAGACAGTGTAAAGGGAGAGAGTTTTGGAGATGGACAAGATAACCGGAAGTGGGATGACCACTCATGGGAAATTTCTCTTTTCCAGACTGGGTCGATCTTAGCACGTCCAACTTGAGTTAGGTGACTGGCCACTGAGTTTGGAGATACGGGAGGATGGGAGACGGGAGGGGGTTGGCTACCGGCACCCAGACTGTGAAGAAGCTTCCAGGCCTTCCTACTTGAGTGGGTGAAGTTCAGACTTTCCATCAGTTGTTGCCAGTGGGCTTAACATGCTGCATCCAGGGAGGCAATGAGATGGTCAGCCACATCTGGGTCGCCCGACTCATCATACTGCTTTAGTAGTTGCTCGCATTCAGCATCAAGACAAGGCATATAGTTAGCACGTCTCCCACGAGGAATGGCTTGGGAAGCTGCTTTGAAGATGGCTTGGCAGAAGTGCCTGTAGGAATCTTCAGAGGGGATAGAGTTAATTGGAATTGCAGGAATAGATTTGTTGGTAAGATCACTGAACAGACGCCAGTTTGCTTTCCGAAAGCAAACTGCTTTCCAGGGATGGCACTGCTATCCCTGATAAACAAGAAATACAAGAGGACTAGATGCAGGATACATCCCAGGATCCATAATATGACATGGCAGAATTTGGAAAATCTGGCTCACAGAGCCCTCTCTCCTACCCTTTCCCTGAATGTCTTATGTTATGATTGGCCAGTTGTGTTTTGTGAGTGTGTTGAATGACCAAAAATTTTTGTATGACCCATCTGCTCAGAGTACTCTAAAAGGTAATTAACTTTATATAAAAATGCTGGACGCAGCCAAAGTTTCTGGAGACATCCAGAAACATTCCCAAAATATTTTCTCTCTCTTTTGATTTTTATATATAAGTTTTGGTATATATGTAAGTGCTTAGTCTTAAACTGTGTGAGTAAAGATGGATATAAATTTGTTTTTTTAAATGATATGTTTTTATAACAAAAGTTTTTTTCCTCCTGTGTGTTATAACTAAATGCTTATAGGTATGTTTCAAGTTTGGTAAACATTAACTTAACGGTTAAAAGTGTAACCTTGAAGCTACATTAATACCAGGCAAGGTAAAATTAATTTGCTAGGTAACTAACTATTTAAGGTAAAGTCTAAATATTTAACGTGACAATATATCCTCAAAACTAAAATACAAATTCTTTATACAGGGAGTTTTTGGAGGACCCCCAAAAGTGCCCTGTAAACTATCTTGTGGAAATTAATCCACAACAGATCTGGCATCAATCTGGCACTGTAAATGTTAAAACCATTGTCACTAACATGTGTTAACTCTTTAAGTAACCTGAGTCTGTTTATAGTCCAAAGTAAAAAATAGTTAAAAAAATCAAAAAATATATTTTAACCAAAATTGGTCTGAAGATCCTGCTGTAGAGCCTGCTACGAGAGGTAACATTAGATGACTTTTAAACAAAATCATAAAGATATTTAAACCAATTATAATCATCGAGGTATCAATTATACTAAATCGTTCCTCCCCCTGCCATTTCTCCCCCTAGTCGCCTACTTTTGACTGAGACTTCTATTGGACTTGCTGGTATACCCTTTGGACACTTTAGACAATTTTACAGCAGCTTCCTTCCCTTCAAGTTGCTGGTTTTTCTTAGACTGACCCTGAGTAGTTCATAGACTTTACAGACTGTTGCCTTGGCCATTAGATAAAAGGAAAGGGGGAGATGCTGGGAAATTGTGTAGATGCATTCACATCTGCCATGTTGTCCCCTCAGGCTATTGCTAGTTCCCACGAGAGTTGGGACATTCTTGGACCACATGTTCTGCCATGTTGTGCCCTCAGGGCATTGTCTATTCCCCGCAATAGTTGCAGTACTATGGTAACTCCTCCCCCTTCCCATTCTCATGAGAGTTAATACCCTACCCTGGAGTGCTATGGTTACTCCTCCCCCTTCCCATTCTCGCAAGAGCTACTCCCATAAAAGCCCTTCTTCTTCTGCACCTCACTCTCTTGCCAGCTCTCCACTTTGGTGTTTAGACGCAGGAAAGGTTACTGCGTGAGGCAGCATTTTTGCTACCTCCATGTGGTCAAACCTGCTTCTCTCTTACCCAACTCTGAGGTGCCAGCACAAATAAAGATTTGTGTTCCCTCTTTGCTCTGGATCTCCTCTCCACAGTGCAGCATGACAGAGGGGTGGGGTAAAAGAGAGAGAGAGATTGAGAGAGAGAGAGAGAATTGCTGCTCTGCCTCAGCACTCACAAAGCTTTCCCTCTGCAGGTGGGGACGTGGGCTGGAACCCAGATTCTTACACATTATAATATGTTAACTCAAACAGGTGCATGGAAGGCATATTCTTGACACACTAAGTTGCTAGTGGAGACAATAGTGTAAGGAGGAATTGGTTTTATAATAGTCAATATAAATTATTCCACCATAAAGATGATAGAGAATTGAACAAAGAGCACACAGTGCCAAGGAACCTGCATGCATTATCAAAGGGTCTAATACATCTGTAAGTAAGTAGATCTCAGAGAATAATACAGAAAACAGGGAAGAAAAACTATCTGAGCTCATAATGACTAAAGGTTCCTAACTTTGTGAGAGAAGTAAATCTACACATTTGAGAAAGATACTCAAAATTTCTATGCTCAAGTTCACATGACTCATTTCTCTATATCCCATAGATGTGTGAAACCACCTCGTAGCTTTCACCTCCTCACTTCATTAAGCATAATCACCTATAGTCCCTTCCCCCCAAATGGAAGTGCCAAGTTATCTCAAAGTTTGTGAGAACTATGGGGTTATCTTGTATGGGAGACATAGGGCTTTGGAGTGGGGTGAGCATGGAACTCTACCCCTATACTTGTATATGCTTATTAACCATTATTCAGTCACTAGTGAAAATGTGGGGAAGAGAATGTCTTTGGAGGGCCAGGCAGTGTCTCACCTAGGTAAGCACACGTAGTATTAAACACCAGGCCCAGTGCAAGGCACCGACTCCCCAGTTGTAGGAGGAACGCTTCACAAGCAACAAAGAAGGTCTGCAGTTGTCTCTTGCCTCCCTGCTCTCAATTTCTCTCTGTCCTATCCAATAAAATGGGGAAAGAAAATACAGCTTCCAGGAGCAGTGGATTTTTAGTACTAGCTATAATCCTAGTCCCAGCCATAACTCAGGAGGCTAAAAAAATCTTTGTTCCTCATTGTAAATATTGTAGCTATAGCACTGCAATTCCAGAAATCAAATGATACACAAAGAACTGTTTTGCCACCAGGGCTTGGCAGCTGCATCATGGCTCCACTGGTCCTGGCTGCCACTGTCATCTTCTTTTTTCATTTTATTTCATAGAGAAGAAACAGAAGGGGGAGAAAGAGGCAGAGAACTAGAGAGACACCTGCAGTACTGCTTCACTACTCACGAAGCTACCCTGCTGCAAGTAAGACCCAGGGACTTGAACCCAGATCCTATTGCATGGTAACATGTGCACTCTACCAGGTACACCACTGTCTCTCCCCACACCTCTTCTTGCTTTATTCAGTAGAATAAAGAAAACTGGGGTCAATATTTTCTCTTCACGTAAAAGTGTTTCCCTCTTAGGGGTAAATAGTCTATGGGAAATAATGTAAACCACTCTGTATATTAAAGAGTTAATTGGGTTTGGGGGGAAATCCATGCTAATAGAAAAGCTGTATCTTGAAAACAGTTCAGTACAAGAGGTCTTCTGAAAAAATAATGGTGACATTTCTGGTGCCATGTTCTTTCCATGTTTAAGTCAAATTAATTATTGTTGCATATAGTCCCAGATTCCTTTTCTGTGTATACACAGACCTGTATGTCTGCAGGAAAATATACTTTTCTGTCTGGTATATTATGGATTCTTCCCTCATCTCTAGACCTCTTTCTGTCCAAGGCAGGAGCTTGGAATGTAAGTTCTAGTCTTAGAAGCACTTATACTGATGTCGTCTTCTTCATACTCCATGATGGCATCCACATAGTCCATGTTCTCACTGTGAATGTGGCTAATCAAGTCCACAGTTACCCAAAACAGAAGAATAGCTGTTAACTTGTTTTCTAATAAACTTATTATTTGGCTGATTACTTCAGTATTTTCCACTACTTTTTCAAGATATCAACTTTTTAAATATATATGCAAGATCTAATGAGAGAAACAGTATGCAAATGTATTTCTGGAGAATGAGACAGATCCCAGAAAAAGAAAAAAAATCTGTTTTTAGTTCTCTGAGACCAGGGCTGCAGATCCCATCCTCACATCTTTTCTGCTTGGAGTCCAGGCCAGTATGTCCCTGGGCTGTAGGGCTGGAAGGTACATTTGCTTTGAGAACCACCCCACGGAGAAACCTGCCCTTAAGTCAGTGCAGTTTAATTCATGGTCCAGGGTGAGGTTAGCTCCCATCACAGCGTGGAGAGAAGGGGGACAAGAGGGAGGGGCATAGACTGCTAGGACTCTGCATTCTGAGAAGTTGAAGATTTGAAATACCATGGTCTGGGAGGTGGCACAATGGATAAAGCACTGGACTCTCAAGCATGAGGTCCTGACTTCAATCCCCAGAAGCACATGTACCAGAATGATGTTCTCTCTCTCTCCTCCTTTCTAATGAATTAAATAAACAAAATATTTTTTAAGAAATGATTTGAAGTATGTGAACTAATGACATACCTACTAAGCTCCTTATACCATTGCTTCATCCTTTCAACTGATCTGAAATCCAAGAGAATAGGAGAAAGAAAGTTAAAATGCACAGAATTCAGACAAACATATTGTGAGTGCCGGCCAGTGTAAACATCATCATCGATTGTTATTGGTGGGACTGTGTGAGTCAGGAGGCCTGTTCTGCTCATTGCGTGGTGAGGGGCCCTGCTCTTTGACAGACAGTTTGCTAGGTTGGCAAGAAAATCTTCTAGAAGGATGAGAAATAGGATGAGGTCGGTCATTGGTGCTGGGGCTTAACTGCACATGTTACCATGCACAAGGGCCCGGGTTCAAGCCTCTGGTCCCCAACTGCAGAGGGCTTGGCAGCTGCCTGTGTTTGCCTGAGTCAGAGCCTTTTGTGGACAATTGAGAGCACACAGCTGTCCTTGTGGGAGTCAGAGCACATGTGGCTAATAGACCCCCAGATGGAGCTGTGCTCCCCCTGAGAGTCATGAGGAGACAGGTCCAGGCTGCAGTCTTACTAAAAAGAGACCACAAAGCTGCGGTCAGACTAGCCCAAGACCAGGGATGTGTGGGCTCTCGTGCCTTTATTGGCTTTCCTTATGCTGGGTGTCACCCAAATGTCCAGCAGGGGCATTGAATACTTGATTCTGAAGTCACCCTTGAACATGGAGGTGGAATAGAGCACAGCACTGTTGGCTTGCATCTCCAGCATTCTGGGAGCAGTTGGGTTTCTCCTGGGGAGATGGTGGGTGTGTTTCAGTGGCTCCTTCCCCTCTGAGCTGAGCCCTGAGAGTACAGCAGAGGGAGGGCTGGGGCCTGAGTGCTGTGTGCTGACTGAAGCCCAGCCCAGGATGTCCCTGAACACTCCTTACCAGTGGGAGAAAAGCAGCCATTTTCTTGAACATTGTAGAACAATTATATACTATCCCCTATATTTATGAGCTGAGAGAACCTTTCACTCATTTAACATCTTTCCTGTTGCTTAATTGTTACTCCTATTGATCCATGATCATATTTCCCTTATTGGAAATTTCAATTAACTTATTAGGTAATTATTGTCACCCTTAAAGTGCTTGAGGATACTAATGAGTCATGGATTATAAGGTTAGCTTAAGGGGGTTGGGCATTAGTGCAGTGGGTTAGGCACCCGTGGTGCAATGAACAAGGACCAGCATAGGGATCCAGGTTTGAGTTCAGGGCTCCCCACCTTCAGGGAAGTTGCTTCACAGGCAGTGAAGCTGGTCTGCAGGTGTCTATCTTTCACTCCTCTCCTCTCTCCTCCCCTCCTCTCCTTTAGTATCTTATAAACTATTTGAAAGAAAATACGACATTATTACTAATGACGTGATGCTTGAACAATGCTTTTCCTCAGTCAGTCCATGAAAAACAAGACAGATGTTTGTGTTGTGCCATAAAGAATGATTAAAAGATTAAGGAGGCAATGGGTCACATATCCTATATTTCCCTCATGCTGCTGGCACACGGGTAAAGCACAGTCAGGTGCCCATGATTTCATTCAGTTCCCTGGGCTGTCAGACTCATAGGAACTTCACCTCTAAAAGGTTCAGGCAGATTTGCTTTAGCTGCGGTTTTGGGATTCAGTCACATGAATGCACTCATCCCCTACACACGGCAGCAAAATGAACAAAAATCACCCAATTTTCTTCAAGTACTTAGAAACGAGATTCTTCTAATAGATTCATTCACATATTTTCATTGTGAATTATCATCTTATAACAAGTACATAATGTTGAATAAGAATCAGAAGTTGAATGTATATGTAGATTGATATTAACTGTTAGCTGGAGGCATTCAGCAATTTTTATTTTATTTACTTTTTATTGGATAGAGACAGAGAGAAATTGAGAGAAGAGGAGGAGATAAGAGGAGAGAGACAGAGAGACACCTGCAGTTCTACTTCACCACTTGTGAAGCTTTCCCCCTGTAGGTGGGGACCAGGGCCTTGAACCCTGGTCCTTGCACACTATAGTGTGTGTGCTTCACCAGGGGCACCACCACCTGGCCCCCCAGCAATATTCTGTAAAATGATTCTTCCCATGGTTTATGTTTTAAAAGAATTTAGAAATTGTCTCATACTTTAGAGATGTATTTGGATCTATTTCAGCACCAGAATCAGCCAGAGCTGATCAGGGAGTAAGCAGCTGAGAAAAAAAATCAAAGGACCCTGTAACCTCCAAGGTCATGCCACCTGGTGTCTTCTTGGCCCTTGACTTGGGCCAGTGCTGGTTCTCTCCTGCCCTGTCACCTTCTCTCACTCTACTTCTGTCTGTCTCTATCATAATGAAAAAAATAATAATGAAAGGGAAACTGGCCATTGGATGCAATAAACTCATCACACAGGCACCGACCCATAGAGAGAACCCCTGTGGTAAAAATAAATAAAAAAATGTTTTTAAAATTTTATAAAATCAAACTTCAAATGACAATTAAATATTTTCTATAGATGTGCTGTCAATACAGTGGGATAGTAGGGTTAACTCTGTGTAGGAAATTATTTCTTCCACCAACTAGGTTGTTGAGCCTATGGATCAAAGACCTTGAGGCTGTTTCATTTTCTTCTCTTTTCTTTTCTTTTCTTCTTTTTCTTCTTCTTTTTTTTTTTTGCTCCTGTTCTTTTTGGTATCACTGGGGCTTCCCTGTCTATGCCAATTTCTTCCACCCACACAAGGACAGAGAGAGGGGAAAGCTCTCAGCACTGCCATCTTCTACAGTGTGGTGAGGCCCAGGCCTGAGCCTAGTTGGTGCACAAAGCAAAGTGGGCAGCTCTCTGGCTCGGCCATCTTGTTGGTCCTGAAGGGTCTTTACTACCTCTATTCTAGTTTTTACCTCATTTTACAACATTTCAACATACAATCCATTCAGCATAAGACAGTTTTCAGATTTGTAAATATCTTTTACTTATTAATGAGAAAGATAGGAGGAGAGAGAGAGAAAGAACCACACATCACTCTGGTACATGTACTGCCAGGGACTGAACTCAGGACCTCATGCCTGAGAGTCCAATGCTTTATCCACTGCACCATCTCCTGGACCACTAGATTTTTTTTAATGTATCATTCATTTAACTTTAACCACTATGTAAATCTTGTTACTTTATATCCACTTATTTAAAAATTATAGATGAGCATGTTTCCTGGTGCAGAACAGTATATGACAAGACCAGGACAAATGAAACCAAGTCTTTACATTTTTGGAATAAGAGATTATTACTATTTATTATTATTATTATTACTATTATCATTATCTTTATTTATTGGATAGAGACAGCCAGAAATTGAGAGGGTTAGGGTTAACAGAGAGGGAGAGAGATGGAGAGACACCTGCAGCCCTGCTTCACTTGCAAAACTTTCTTCCTGCAGGTGAGGACTGGAGGCTCAAACCCTGGTCCATCAGAGCCATCACAGCCACCCATCCTGGAGCCCAGCCCCTCCCTGGACCATGTCCCCCATGATAGCAGGGCTGCGCTGCAGGTCTGTGGACTGAATGAAAGAGAGGATGCTGACGAACTCTGTTAATAATCAAGACAGCCGAAGCCGAGGCAGGTGGAGGACTAAAGGAGCCTTTTATTCAAGCTTGGGCCAGGGGCTCAGATCTTTCTGATAAGTTTGGCACAGGACCGGGCACAGGCTGGAGAGCAAAAAGTGTCTACCTGGGGAGTCAGGTGGTAGTGCAGTGGGTTAAGCGCAGGTGGCACGAAGCTTAAGTGCCAGTGTAAGGATCCCAGTTCCAGTCCCCGGCTCCCCACCTGGAGGGGAGTCGCTTCACAAGTGGTGAAGCAGGTCTGCAGGTGTGTCTCTTTCTCTCCCTCTGTTTTCCCTTCCTCTTTCCATTTCTTTCTGTACTATCCAACAATGACAACATCAATAACTACAACAATAAAACAACAAGGGCAACAAAAGGGAATAAGTAAATTTTTTTTTTTAAGGATCATCCCAGAAGAAGAGGCTGCAGGTTAAGGGGTGGGACTTGGACCCATTGCTCAGTGTCTGGTTGCTTTGGTTACTGTTATCTTTCCTTCAGAGGTGTGCCTGGGAAAATTTAGCCTCCACATAAGAGACCCAAGTGGGGGGAACCCTCTAGGAGGCAAGAGCTATCAGTGTTACTGAAGTGCTTTCTCAGTAAAGGTTCAGCTCGGCCTTCACCGTCTCCACCTGTCGTCCCTTGCTCACCCCATGAAGGCCAGCCTGCAATACACATCTGCACTGCCTCAGACCTTCCATACTTCTCAACCCTTTATTACAGTTTCAGTTTTTTAGTTTTTTTTTTCTTTTGCCTTGAAGGTTATCACTGGGGCTCGAATCCACTGTTGTTATCACTGTCGTTGAATAGGACAGAGAGAAATGGAGAGAGGAGGGGAAGACAGAGAGGGGAAGAGAAAGATAGACACCTTCAAATATGCTTCACCGCTGTGAAATGACTCCCCTGCAAGTGGGGACCCCGGGGCTCAAACTGGGATCCTTACGCGGGTCCTTGCACTTTGCACCACCTGTGCTTAACCCGCTGTGCGACTGCCTGACTCCCTGTGTCTCTTCCTCTTGATCTGCTCCCTCCCTTCTTGATTTCTTTCTGACTCTGTCCAATAAATAAAGATAATAAATTTGTTTAATAATCTTTTTTTGCCTCGAGGGTATTGCTGGGCTTGGGTGCCTGCCCTACAAATCCACTGTTCTGAGATGCTATTTTTTCCCTTTTGTTGTTGGGAAATTGTGAGGATGTGGTAGAGCTTGCCAGGGCTTGACTTGAGGGGACATATACATAATCATTGTTTTGCCTGAAAGATCCCCACCCATTCCACTCCTTTGGTCTATCTTCTTTCTGCCCTCAAGACCCTCCATGCCCCGAGGGTATTATCATTAATCCTACCAATTAAAACCCTTGCAACAGTTGCTAAGGAAGTTCCTAGCTTTCCAGCTCCCTTTTTCCTTTCTCTGCCTCTTTCATAGCCATTTCCATTCCCGACTTGTCATTTAAGGGTCTACCTTTTAAAAGCCTTGGCTTTCTGATCAATAAAGATTTTGCATTGTCTCAACACCACGTGTCTGTTCCTGAGTCATCTCCCTCAAATTGCTGAGTGAGTAGCAGCCCAGGCTGGCTCCGGTTGAGTTTTCTCTCCTCCTCTCTGTCTCCCGACCTCTCTCTATTTCTCTCTGTGTTATCCAACAACACTGACAACAATAACTACAATAATAAAACAATGGCAACAAAAGAGAATAAAATAAATATTTTTTAAAAGAAAAAGAAATAACTTATGTGGGGCAGGGTAGTGGTGCACCTAGTTGAGTGCATTGGTTACACTGAGCAAGGACCTGGGTTTGAGCCTCCAGTCCCCACCTGTGGAGGGAAGGCTTTGGTGAAGCAAGTGGTGAAGCAGTGTTTCAGGTGTCTGTCTGTCTTTCTGTCTCTCTCCCTCTCCCTCTCCCTCTCTATCACCTCCTTCCCTCCTGATTTCTGGCTGTCTCTATCCAATAAATAAATAAATAAATATAATGAAAAAGAAATTAAAAAGAAATAATTTATGTGATAAGTAATAGTGCTGATATGACTTTGAAATTGGGAGTGAAGTAGTATAAAGGTACTTGTTGTATAGCTTGCTACAACAATGACCTCTTTTTTTTTTTTAGTAGGAAGCCCGGGGCTCGAACCAGGATCCTTATGCCAGTCTTGAGCTTTGTGCCACGTGGACTTAACCCACTATGCTACTGCCAACTCCCTACATAAGAATTATTTTAAAAAATTTTTAAATATTTACTTATTCCCTTTCGTTGTTCTTGTTGCATTATTGTTGTTCTTATTGATGTCTTTGTTGTCAGATAGGACAGAGAGAAATGGAGAGAGGAGGGGAAGACAGAGAGAGGGAGAGAAAGATAGACACCTGCCGACCTGCTTCACCACTCGTGAAGCGATTCCCTACAGGTGGGGAGCTGGGGACTCAAACTGGGATACTTCCACTGGTCCTTTTGCTTTGTTCCACATGTGCTTAACCCGCTGTGCTACTGCCCAACTCCCAACAGTGACCTCTTAAAGAACTATTGTTAAATTATTATTCACATTGTTACTATTTATTAACTAGAATATTTGATTGGTCAGAATCTCATTCACTCATGTTGATCAAATAGAATGAATAAAGTATTCAAAATGACTGCTATATTCCAAGTAATTAATCTTGATATAGTATATTATTCCTTATCCTTAATATCTGTAATGATAAGTAATATTATTTTATCCTTTATATCATGTCTGGTTACTAAGTAAGAAAACAATAACAAAACCTATTTGGAGAATGGGACATCTTGGTTCCAAGGCATATTTATAGGAATTCTACATCACAGTTTTATATCAAGGAATGACAAGATATTTGTTCTTGCGGATCTCAATTCAGTGGACAACAGCCAGTAGTCAAGATATAATTTGAGAGTTTCACCACTGTCATATTGATTTTGAGAGCTCTGCCAAGGTCATCTCTCTGTTAGGGCAATATCATGTGAATGGAAAGAATCATAGGCTCTCCTCCTTCTCAGGACCACATCACTGTGCAGAAGATGAGGTTTAAACCCAGTTTCCTGTCCTTGCTAACCCAAAGAACCATCAAGTGGCTATCTCAGTTCTACTGGCAGGTGCTGATTGTCTTCCTAGTGCTTTCTGACAGATGAGAGAAAGCTGTGAAGGTTGTGCTCCATCACTCCCCTCAGCCAATCTTTGACACAGCTGGCTCTCATTCCCTGCAAGTCAACGTTGTCAGTAATTCCTACATATCCCTCCTCCATCTCTCTCTCTCTCTCTCTCTCTCTCTCTCTCTCTCTCTCTCTCTCTCTCATAAGCTTTGTAACTTGTGCACACACACAGGTGCCCTAGGAGCATATTTCCACTTGACCTCAGGAGTATTTTCACTTTTTCTGGGAAAGTAGCACTTCAACTTGACTCTAGAAAGTGTTTGAGTTTAAAACACTGTATGTGTGGATGCCTGCTGTGGATTTGCCTCAAAATATGCAAGGATTATTGTGAAATTACTTTTAAATGTTCACTGTACAAGTTATACATGTGCTTAAAACTCTTACAGTGAGGAGCTGCGCAGTAGTGCAGCACATGGCACAAAGCACAAGGACCAGTGTAAGGATCCAGATTCAAGCCCCCAGCTCCCCACCTGCAGAGCGGTCACCTCGCAAGTAGAGAAGCAGGTCTGCAGGTGTCTATCTTTCTCATAACCCCTCTGACTTCCACTCCTCTCTCAATTTCTCTCAGTCCTATCCAACAACAACGACAACAACAACAGCTATGACAATAATAACAACTACAACAAGCACAACAACAAGGGCAACACAATGGGAAAAATGGCCTCCAGTAGTGCAGGCACCGAGCTCCAGCAATAACCCTGGAGGCAAATATATATATATATATAGTGTGTGTGTGTGTGTGTGTGTGTGTGTGTGTGTGTAAGTTGCTCTACTCTCCTGGGGATTTGAACCTCTTGCCTCTAGCTTGTCAGGAAACACCTCTCCCACCAGGCCACTCCGCTAGCACTGCAGGCAGCTGCTAACTCTCTATCAGTTGCTCTCTAACAGATGAGAGAGAGAGAGCTGGGAAGCAGTGCCACCCTTAATCAAATACTGACTGAGAGGCCAGTCTATGTCTCCATTATGATTCTGTGTCAGGAGCTCCTGCTCTCATCACACAACATCCATCACAGTGACTACAAGCTGAGGCTACTCCGTGCTGTGTGCTTTGATTCCTTGAAAAATGCCATTTAGAGCTTCTGAAACAGACTTTTGATTATATTAAGAAGACATCTACCTTCAAAATGTAAAAAAAAAAAAAAGCACTGTGCATATACATATTTGACTAAGCCATTTTGAATTATTTATAAAGAATAGATCCTTTAAATTCTTCAATATTGGGGGTTCAGTTGGTGGTACACCTGGTTAAGTGCACACATTACAGTGTGTAGGGACCTGGGTTCGAGCCCCCATTCCCCACCTGCAGGGGGAAATCTTCATGAGTGGTGAAGCAGAGCTACAGGTGTCTCTCTGTCTCTTTCAAATTTTGTCTCCCGTTCTCTCTCGATTGCTCTATGTTCTATCACATGAAAATAAAGTTAAAAATAATAACTGTAAAATAATAATCATAAATACCTATGGAGCTGGGAAGATAGCATAATGGTTATGCAAACAACCTTCATGCCTGAAGCCCAAGGTCCCAGGTTCAATTCCCCACATCACTGTAAGCTGAGGAGTGCTCTGGTAAAATAGGTTTTTAAAATCCTTTCACAAGAAAAGGGGGAGGGGAGTTAACACAGCATAATGGTTTAACAAAGAGGCTCTCATGCCTGAGGCTCCAAAGTCCCAGGTTTAATCCAATCCACCACTGGTATTGAGGGTGGGGGAATGGAGATGGGGGAGGGAGCAAGAGAGAATGGAAAAGAGTGTGTGGGGATAAGATAGCATAATGGCTATGCAAACAGACAATCATTCCTGAGACTAACAAGGCCCTAGGTTCAATTCCCTGCATCACCATAAGCCAGAACTGAGCAAGGCTCTGGAAGAAGATGAAACAGAAGCTAGGGGGAAGAAAAGTTAAATACCTGTGGAAAGAAGCTAATGAACACTTGATCTGGACTATCTGGGGACACAGTCTTTTACTATGTCTGTGTGTAGGAATTCACTTCATGTGGAGGCTGGAATAGTGGTGGCCGTGCTTGAGGTTATTATATGAAGGGACTGACTCTTTGGAAAAGCAAATGAGTTCATATCTTGGGGGACAGGGGCTGAGGTGGGTCAGATTGTTGGCATGTCTTGACCAAAGATGCTGAGCAGTCTCCTGAATCATTGACTGCATTCTGGCTCCATCATGTGGTTAAATAGTGAATAGCACCCTTTAAAGTTATTCAGGATTTTTTGTTTGTTTGTATTTAGGTGTTTTTTTTTCTTTGTTGTCGTTGTTTGTTTATTTTTTCCATTTGATTTTCTAGGACATTGGGAAATTAGGAGGGGAAGACAACAACAACAAGACAACAAATAACCCCATCCAAAAATGGGGGGAGGACTTGGACAGAATATTCACCACAGAAGAGATCCAAAAGGCTGAGAAACACATGAAAAAATGCTCCAAGTCTCTGATTGTCAGAGAAATGCAAATAAAGACAACAATGAGATGCCACTTCACTCCTGTGAGAATGGCATACATCAGAAAAGGTAACAGCAGCAAATGCTGGAGAGGGTGTAAGGTCAAAGGAACCCTCCTACACTGCTGGTGGGAATGTAAATTGGCCCAGCCTCTGTGGTGAATAGTCTGGAGAACTCTCGGAAGGCTAGAAATGGACCTACCTTATGATCCTGCAATTCTTCTCCTGGGGATACATCCTAAGGAACCCAACATACCCATGCAAAAAGATCTGTGTACACATATGTTCTTGGCAGCTCAATTTGCAATAGCCAAAACCTGGAAGCAACCCAGGTGTCCAACAACAGATGAGTGGCTGAGTAAGTTGTGCTATATATATTACCCAGCTATAAAAAATGCTGACCTCACCATTTTCAGCTGATCTTGGGTGGAGCATGAAAAATTCATGTTAAGTGAAATAAGTCAGAAAGAGAAGGATGAATATGGGATGATCTCACTGTCACGCAGAAGTTGAAAAACAAGATCAGAAAAGAAAACACAAGTAGAACCTGAACCGGAATTGGCATATTGCACCAAAGTAAAAGACTCTGGGTGGGTGGGTGGGGAGAATACACATGCAAGAAGGATGACAGAGGACCTAGTGGGGGTTGTATTGTTATATGGAAAACTGGAAAATGTCATGCATGTACAAACTACAGTATTTACTAATGAATGTAAAAAATTAATTCCCCAATAAGGAAATTTTAAAAAATAATAAAAAGAGAAAGAAATAGATGTGATAAAAGAAAGAACAGAAGACCTGGAAGCAAAAGAAAATAAGAGAAAGAAAAGAGGGAGTCGGGTGGTAGCACAGTGGGTGAAGCGCGGGTGTCTGTCTTTCTGTCCCTCCCCCGTCTTCCCCTCCTCTCTCCATTTCTCTCTGTCCTATCCAACAATGAGAACACCAATAACAACAACAATAACTACAACAATAAAACAAGGGCAACAAAAGGGAAGAAATAAACATTAAGAAAAAAGAAAAAAGTAAAAAAGAAAAATTCTGCAGGAGCAGTGGAATCACTCAGGTATGAAACCCTACAGGCAATAAATAAATAAAGTAGTTCTTATATTAATAAAAATGGGTGGGTTCAAGGCCCCAAGCTCCCCACCTACAGGGGGGTCGCTTCACAAGTGGTCTGCAGGTGTCTACCTTTCTCTTCCCCCCTCTTTCTTCCCCTCCTCTCTCCATTTCTCTCTGTCCTATCTAACAACAATCGCATCAATTAACTACAACAATAAAACAGCAAGGGCAACAAAAGGGAATAAATAAATAAATATTTTAGAAAATGTGTGGGTCCTTCCACACTGTACCATGTGTGTTCTACTGGGTGTACCACCACCCTGTGTCCTTTGCCCTCTTTTCAGTATCAGACACAGAGAGAAAGTGAGACGCCAAGCACTGCTTTATCACTCATAGCCTGTGCATGGTGCTCCTATGGGAGTCCTGGCACATGGTCAGGTGCAGGCTGAACCAGATGAGCTGTCTCCCAGCCCCTTGTGTCTCTTGAGGCTTCCTGGATCATTTCTCTGTTGTGTTGGATGTCACCTGGTTGTTTAGCTGGACTGCAATTTGTTTTGTTCAGTGACCCTGCTGAGCTCAGCAGGAACTTTATCCAGGTGCTCTGGCTTCCCTGGTGCCCACAGCACAGCACAGCACAGCACAGCACAGCACAGCACCACACAGCACAGCACAGCACAGCACAGCACCGCACAGCACAGCACAGCACAGGACAGGACAGCACAGCACAGGACAGGACAGGACAGGACAGCACAGCACAGCACAGCACAGCACAACACAGCACAACACAGCACAGCACCACACAGCATGCCAGCCAGGCCAGGTGAGTCACGCCCCTCTCATCCCTTGTCACCAACACTGGGAGAAAGAGTTGATTTCATTCAGGGGATCCCACAGGGCCTAACCCGCAAATGTGATGCTCACTGGTCCTGGCAGGCAGGAGACACACAAAGCCACTCTCTGAAGAGCCTCTCTGAAGAGCAAGATATCAGTGTCACTGTGCTGATGTCACTGTCTGTGCCCTGCCCCCCAAGCCTGATTTGATTATATGGCGGCCCCTCCCTCTTAGCCAAGTCATCAGGAGTGGGGGTGGGGGAGATATCACATGTCACCAGGTCCTCTAGACTCCCTACCCCACAGGGGGGCCCCATTGGAGAGGACTCTGCTCTGGTGGAGACACTGAGTGAGTGCTGTGACTGGATTTGCATGTTACACGGGACTCTAGTGATGAGCCCTAGTGATGTGTTGCATCCAGGTTCCTGCCTGCTTGGCCACTGGCCAAGGTCCAGAGGGAAGCTTTCCACCGCTTGCCTGTCGTCCGCCACCCTCTCTGCCCACAGCCGGTGCGGCTGCTGGCCTAGGAGCTGCCAGGTCATCTGGGCTTCGCAGTCCCCAGCCCAGTACAGCAAGCCCAGCAGCAGCAACGCATGCACATCAGGACCCATGGCCGCAGCGCTTGCACCCGTGGCCACCTGCGGAGAGTGAGCAGCAGTGAGGTGGTGGCGGGCACTGGGGAGCCTGAGGTCCAGGGCGGAGGTGGGGGTTGCGGGGGAGGCGCTTGCCCGCTGTGGCCATGAAGCCTGGTGGGGGATGCGTGGGCGGTGGGACGTTGAGGCTTTACCCGGGCGCCTTTGGTCTGCGCTGCTGAGCAGGGCATGGGGGTGGCCCGGCTGGTGCGCTGCCTCCCGCCCTCGCCAGTGAATCGCAGGGACGAAGCCTGGGCGGTGCTCGCGGGGGCCAGGGGCGTGTGGTGCCAGCACTTTAGATGTGCCACCGCCGCTGCTGCTGCCCAGCCTGGCAGAGGGGGAGGGGGCCGCGCTCGCTCTTTTCTTGGCCTAGGCATCGCCTTTTCTTCCCAAACCACATGCCTGACAGAGGGGCCTGGATTATTCCCCGTGGCCACTGGAGGCGCTACCAGCCTGGCTCCGTGGGGGGCAGCACAGCCCGAAGGCCCTCACCAGTTCATTCACAGTGGACAGCTTGGCGCCGCCAATCCTGTCTCCGGAGCTGCTGTCAGGGTCGCGGGGTGATGGGGGGCGGGTGGCTCCCCTTGTGTGTGGCCACCCTGGGGTGCGAGCGCTCACCTGAGCCCCTGGCCCGGTCGCCCAGCACACTGGCTGCCCCTAGCCCAGACCTCACCTTGGTTGGTCTGGGATGCTGTCTCCAGAGTCTCTGCTCTGCGCGCTGGTCCACCCGGCTCGGGAGTGCTCCCTCTCTGGTGATGGCCAAGAGACTCTGGGACTTTAATTCAGTGAGGCCCCAGATCAAAGAGATGGCGGACACAGGAATCTGTGCCCAGAGGCCTCCAGAGGAGGAGCTAACAGGTGTGGCACAAGGCCCTGGCTCCCTGGGCGACATGGGGGAGGTACCGGGCGCCCCAGGCTCTAGACGGAGCCTTCCAGGACCGCTACAGGAGGAGGACCTGGGGCGACCAGTGGGCCTGCACCTCTGTGGGGTCTTGGACCCTCCCCACAGGGGGCCAGGAGGCGGTAGCTGACGTGACCCATGCTGAGCACACCCCTCACACCCTATCCCCCGGGAATTCTCCCTGCCTCTGTGGTGGCTGGGACAGGGCCTGGATTTACCTCTCTGCATCTGCTTACCTTCCAGGCAGCCTCCCCGGGACACAGCAAGACTTTCTGGTAGAAATCCAAGTGAGGAGAACAGATGTTTGCCTAATTCTCTACCTGGGAGTCAGGGAGGCAAAGAAAGAAAAATGTTTGCTAACCCTCATCCCCAGAGCACAATCCAGACCTCTTCCTGCCAACCCTGTGTGTCATGGGCAGCGAGACACCCATTCCAAGTCAGAATGCATGCCTGGCCTTTGGGGACCAGTTCAGACCAAGGACAGGACTTCCAACTCCTTTTCCCTAATTCAGGCAGCCAGGGAGCAATGTCCCCCAGGAAGCCATCTGCCTGGGCTCCTAAGCCCAGTCCTACCGACCTATGTGCAGGGCTGCAGGTTCCCTGCCTCTCTTTGTCCCCTTTGTCCCACTATCCACAGACAGCCCACTGTCCTGCACACATAGCAGGTGACACAGTGGGGCACCCAACTGGGGCCATGGAGCACTGTGGTGCCAAGCATTTGAGGGGTGCTACCAGTGTGTCAGTGGTCCAGATCCTCCTCAGGTCCTCCCATTTTCCTGATGAGGACAACTGAGGCTTGGAGAAGCCAGCAGTAGAGCCAGGGATGAGCTCCCAGCATGTGGAAATCCATACGGCAGCCCCCCCACACCTGTCCCATTGTTGAGTCAATTCAATGGTCAGGCTTAGTGTGGGACCAGGGAAGTGGCATAGTGGACAAAGTGCTAGGTTTTCAAGTATGAGATCCTGAGTTTGATCCCTGATATCACATCTGCCAGAGTGATGCTCAACCGCACAACTCCCTGTTTTTTTGTCTTTTTAAGATTTTGTTCAGGGCTAGGGAGACAGCATAATGGTATTGCAAAAGCCTTTTAAGCCTGAGGCTCTGAGGTCCCAGGTTCAACCCCCAGCACCACCATAAACCAGAACTGAGCAGTGTGCTGGCCTCTTTCTCCTTTTTAGTATCTTTGCCTCTGTCTAATCTTTCTCATTAAAATATAATGAATATATAAAAATATTTTGTGGGAGTCGGGCAGTAGCGCAATGAGTTAAGCACGCATGGCGCAAAGTGCAAGGACTGGCTTAAGGATCCCAGTTTGAGCCCTGGCTCCTTCACCTGCAGGGGAGTCACTTCACAGGCGGTGAAGCAGGTCTGCAGGTGTCTATCTTTCTCTCCCTCTCTCTGTCTTCCCCTCCTCTCTCTGTTTCTCTCTGTCCTATCCAACAATGACCGACATCAATAACAACAACAATAATAACAACAACAATAAATAATTAGAAAAAAACTTAATAGAGCACAGGACTTTCTTGTATATGGTTCCAGGTAGGATCAGTGGCACCACATATGCCAGAGCTGAGCAGTGCTCAGGTGTCTCTCTTGCCCTTTGTCTATCTCTCTCTCTCTCTCTTTTAAGTATTTTTATTTTTTAAGTTTTGTTTATAGAGTTATTTTTATAATTATATAGAGACAGAGAGAAATTGAGAGATGGGGGGAGACAGTGAGAGAGAAACACCTACAGCTTCACCACTCGTGAAGCTTTCCCCCTGCAGGTGGGGACCAGGGACTTGAACTCCAGTCCTTGTGCACTGTACTCTGTACACTTGTTGTTTTATCATTGTTGTGGATATTATTGTTGTTGTTGTTGCTGTCTTTGGATATGACTGAAAGAACTGGAGAGAGGATGGAAAGACAGGGGGGGAGAGAAAGGTAGACACCTGCAGATCTGCTTCACCACCTGTGAAGTGACTCCCCTGCAGGTGGGGAGCGGGGGGCTCGAACCAGGATTCTTATGACGATTCTTGCGTTTCACGCCATGTGCGCTTAACCCTCTGCACTACTGCCCGACTCCCCAGAATTCTATTTTTAGCTGACTGAGGACCACTAAACTTTTTTTTTAACTTTTATTTACTTTTACTATTTTTAAATGTTCTATTATTTATTTATTTATTTGCTTACTTATTTAAATGGATGAGAGAAAGATACAGAGAAGGAGAGACCGGAGCACTACTCAGCTCTGGCTTATGGTGGTATTGGGAGTTGAACCTGGGACCTAGGAGTTTTAATCATGAGAGTCTTTTACATAACATTATGCTGTCTCCCCCCAGCCTTCTTTTCTTCCTTCCTTCCTTCCTTCCTTTCTTTCCTTTTTTTTTTTTTTTTTTTGCCTACAGGAGTATTGCTGGGGCTCGATGCCAGAATTATGAATCCACTGCTCTTGGAGGCTGTTTTCCCCATTTTGTTGCCCTTGTTGTTGCACTTGTTCTAGTTGTTATTGTTGTCATAGCTGTTGCTGTTGTTGTTGGATAGGGCAAAGAAATCCAGAGAGGAGGGAAAGACAAAGATGGGAGAGAAAGATAGACACATGCAGACCTGTTTCACTGCCTGTGAAGCAACTACCCTGCAGGTTGGGAGCCGGGGGCTCTTACCGGGATCCTTATGCTGGTCCTTGAGCTTTTTGCCATATGAGCTTAACCCACTGCGCTACCATTAGCTCCCTTCTTTTCTTTTCTTTCCTTTTCTTTTCTCTTCTCTTTTCTTTTCTCTTTTCTTTTTTTTCTTCCTCCTTTCCTTTCCTTTCTTTATTTCTATCTATCTTTCTTTCTTTCTGAGAGACAGGTGGAGGAGGAGGAGAGTGGGGGAGAGGGAGGAAAAGGAGGAACCAAGCCATCATTCTGGCACATGGGGAACTGGGAATTGAACTCAGAATTTCATGTTTGAGAGTCCAACAGTTTATCCATTGTGCTAAGTCCCAGGCTGTCAACTCACCAAATTCTATTCCATAATGGCTGTCCTCCTGTTCTCAAGACTGCCAGAAACATTTCAGTTCCAAATGCTCCACATCTTTGCCTACACATGCTATTTCCCGTGTGTTGATCAAAGCCCTTCTGATGGAAGGAAGGTGGGAGCTGAGCTATGGCTGATTACCCCTGAACCCTGCTCCTCCTACCCCTGGGTGCCACATTGTCCACTGAACAAGGAAGTAAAGGTTCAACTGCAAGTACTTCAGTCAGACCTGGGAGTCACACTGGATTTGGAGGGCTTAAGGAGAGAGGGGGAAGCTGCCCCTAGGCGTGAGCGGTGCAAGGGTGAATCTGATCTGAGTGGTTCTTTGCCGATGTTGGGAGAGTCACTCAGAGGATTAATCAGTTCATGAGTTGGAGTCTCTGCTTTAGTTCTACAGCTAGTGTTTGTTTTCTTCTTTTGTGTGACCGGAGAACTGCCCAGTTCTGATTTATGGTGGTGCTGGAGATTGAACCTGGGAACTTTCATGTTTCAGGCATAAATGTGTTTTTGTATAACCATTATGCTATCATCGCCCTAACTTTTTCTTAATTTTTATTTTTGCAATACAGAAGATGGCTCAGTAGATTAAGCATTAGACATTCAAACATGAGGTCCCAAGTTCGATTTCCAGCATCACATGTGCCAGAAGGATGCCATGGATCATTCTCCTCTCTCTAGCTTCCCTAGTGCCTTCCACCAGCCTGGAGCAGGGGACAGCCCCAGATGAAGCTAAACCTGACAATTGTTTATTTCACTTTTTTTTTTAACCAAAGCACTGCTCAGCTCTGGCTTATGGTGGTGTGGGGGATTGAACCTGGGACTCTGGAGTCTCAGGCATGAGTGTCTATGATTATTATCTTAAAATTATTTATTTGTTAGTGAAAGAGAGAACTGAGACTGGGTGGTGGCACACCTCGTTGAATGCACGTTACAATGCTCAAGGACCCAGGTATGAGCCCCAGCCCGCCCCCATAAGTAAATAAATCTAAAATGGAAAATAAAAGTAGGGCCAGTAAAATCACTAGCTTTGATAGTGAGCAGCTTTGCCATAATGGCAACCCAGGTTCCAGCCAGGCCCCCACTACATTGAAGGAAACTTCAGTGCTGTGGATCTATTTCATTCTCTGCCTCTATCTTAGATAATAATTAATAGGGTGGGTGGGGAGAATACAGGTCCAAGAAGGATGACAAAGGACCTAGTGGGGGTTGCATTGTTATATGGGAAACTGGGGAATATTATGCATGTACAAACTATTGTATTTACTGTTGAATGTAAAACATTAATTCCCCAATAAATAAAAATAAAAATAAAAATAACTGAATGAAATAATAATAATTAATAAATAATTAGAAATAAATATTTATTTATATACTTAATGAGGGAGAAGTAAGGGAAAAGGCCAGATCACTGCTCTACCATAAACCACAACAAGGTCTCAAGCATGGAAGTCCTGCACTATGCATCCCACAGAGGCGCCTTCCTCACAGCCACTAGCATGGAGTAAACCTAACCACAGACTCTTTTTCGTTGTGTGTGTGGACCCATCACAGTCCAGCAAAGCTCAGAGCCAGGTTTCAGAACAAACCGGCCCTCGCCCCCCACAGCCCCCCACCCCTGCAAAGGCGGGGGCTAGCTGACAACCTTTTGTGCTCTCATGCATAGGCTCCTATAATCCCACAGCTGCACTCTGATGGAGGGACGGTCACTGCCCTGCTTAAAAGGGGAGGAAGTGGAGGCCTGGGAAGAGGTCACAGACCTTTCCCAGGATCTCCCTGCCAGGAAGTGACTTGGAGGCAGGGCCACCATACTGTCCAGCTGTAAGCCAGCATGGCCTGCCTAGACTTGGACAAGGGACTCCAGGAGGAGGAACAAAAGTGCTGGCTAGCTTCCCCAGAGCCTTCCACCAGACTAGGGCAGGGGACAGCCCCAGATGGGACCTGTGTTTGAAGCTAAGCCTGACTATTATCATTATTATTAATTTATTTATATATTTACCAAAGCACTGCTCAGCTCTAGCTTATGGTGGTGTGCGGGACTGAACCTGGGACTTTGGAGTCTCAGGCATGAGTGTCCATTATTATTATCTTAAAATTATTTATTTGTTATTGAAACACAGAACTGAGACTGGGTGGAGGCACACCTGGCTGAATGCACATGTTACAATGCACAAGGACCCAGGTATGAGCCCTGGTCCCTAGCTGCAGGGGGTAAGCTTTGTGAGTGATAAGGCAGTGCTGCAGGTGTTTCTCTGTCTGTTTTCCTCTCTATCATCCCCTACCTTCTCAATTTCTAGCTGTCTCTATCCAATAAATAAATAAAGATAATAGAAAAAAAGAAATTATATATTTTTAAAAATATCTTTATTTTCCCTTTTCTTGCCCTTGTTTTTATTGTTGTAGTTATTATTGTTGTTGTTATTGATGTCGTCATTGTTGGATAGGACAGAGAGAAATAGAGAGAAGTGGGTAAGACAGAGATGGGGAGAGAAAGACACCTGCAGACCTACTTTACTGCCTGAGAAGTGACTCCCCTGCAGGTGGGGAGCCGGAGGCTTGAACCGGTCAAACACCTTACACCGGTCAAACAGACGCTCATGCCTGAGGCTCCAAAGTCCCAGGTTCAATCCCCCACACCACCATAAGCCAGTGCTGAGCAGTGCTCTGGTTAAAAAAAAAAAAAAAAAAGATCTTAAAAAAAAAAAGAAAGAGAACTAGAGCATCCTTTAGGCACATGGGAAACCGGAGGTTGAACTTTGGACCTCATATTTGAGAGTCCAAGACATCTTCCTCTGTTGTTAAAATTCGGAAGCTCTAGCTGGCCAGGCTAGCTTCACGGGCGGGTAACAGAGACTACCAGAGACATACGGCTGGGCAGGGAAGCTGTATTTCTTTATTCAGGAACAATGATTCATAAACTAAAACAAACTAATCACCAAACAGAACTCTGCTGTCTCTTTGCGGCAGCGCAAGCACTCTGTCTAACTCTGCCACTCTCCAACTCTGGAACTCTGGAACTCTGGAACTCTCTCTTACTCTCGAACTCTGAAACTCTGGCACCCTGGCGGGGTTAATCGGGGCGGGGCCAAGCGGCCCGCGAAATTACCAGGACTGATCCAATTCTCTTGGCGGGGGAGGGCTAGAACAAATCAATGTAAAGCATACAACATTCCTTCATCCACTGTGTCACCTCCTGCGCCCCCAAAATGTGTTTTCTTTTGTTTGTTAGTAGAGGCAGAGGCCAGTAGAGATAGCATAATGGTTATGGGAAAGATTTCCATGCCCGAGGCACCAGAGTCCCAGCTTCAATCCCCCTACACCACCATAAGCCAGAGCTGAGCAGTGCTTTCAAAAAAGGAAAAGACACACAATGATCTTGGGCCCAAACACTCAGAGGGTGAAAGAATAGGAAAGCTATCAGGGGAGGGGATGAGATACAGACGTCTGGTGGTGAGAACTATGCGAAGTTGTACCCCTCTTATATTATGGTTTCGTCAATGTTTCCTTTTTAAAAATAAAAATTTTTAAAGGAAAAAAGAAAAAATGAGAGAGAGAAGCAGACACACAGAGAGAGAGAGAGAGAGAGAGAGAGACCACAGCACCAAAGCATCCTTTAGCACAGAGAGAGATATGTTTGAACTTCATTGCACATGAGAAAGCAGTGCACTATCCAAGTGAGCTATTTCACAGGCCCAAGGCTTACTTATTAATGAAATGTGGGGCGACAAAGAACCAGAGCATCACTCTGACAGATGTGATATCAGGGATCAAACTCAGGATCTCATACTTGAAAACCTAGCACTTTGTCCACTATGACACTTCCTTAGTCCCACACTAACCATGACCATTGAATTGACTCAACAATGGGACAGGTGTGTGGGGGGCTGCCGTATGGATTTCCACATGCTGGGAGGTCATCCCTGGCTCTACTTCTGGCTTCTCCAAGCCTCAGTTGTCCTCATCAGGATAATGGGAGGACCTGAGGATCTGGACCACTGACACACTGGCAACACCTGGCACCCTCAAATGCTTGGCACCACAGTGCTCCATGGCCCCAGTTGGGTGCCCCACTGTGTCACCTGCTATGTGTGCAGGACAGTGGGCTTTCTGTGGATAGTGGGACAAAGGGGACAAAGAGAGGCAGGGAACCTGCAGCCCTGCACATAGGTCGGTAGGACTGGACTTAGGAGCCCAGGCAGATGGCTTCCTGGGGGACATTGCTCCCTGGATGCCTGAATTAGGGAAACGGAGTTGGAAGTCCTGTCCTTGGTCTGAACTGGTCCCCAAAGGCCAGGCATGCATTCTGACTTGGAATGGGTGTCTCGCTGCCCATGGACACACATGAAGGGTTGGCAGGAAGAGGTCTGGATTGTGCTCTGGGGATGAGGGTTAGCAAACATTTTTCTTTTTTTGCCTCCCTGACTCCCAGGTAGAGAATTAGGCAAACACCTGTTCTCCTCACTTGGATTTCTACCAGAAAGTCTTGCTCCGTCCCCGGGAAGGCTGCCTGGAAGAGTAAGGAGATGCAGAGAGGTAAATCCAGGCCCTGTCCCAGCCACCACAGAGGCAGGGAGAATTCCCAGGGGGTAGGGGGTGAGGGGTGTGCCCGCATGGGTCACGCCAGCTACCGCCTCCAGGCCCCCTTGGGGAGGGTCCAAGACCCCACAGAGGTGCAGGCCCACTGGTCGCCCCAGGTCCTCCTCCTGTAGCGGTCCTGGAAGGCTCCGTCTAGAGCCTGGGGCGCCCGGTACCTCCCCCATGTCGCCCAGGGAGCCTGGGCCTTGCGCCACACCTGTTAGCTCCTCCTGGGCACAGATTCCTGTGTCCGCCATCTCTTGATCCAGGGCCTCACTGAATAAAAGTCCCAGAGTCTCTTGGCCATCACCAGAGAGGGAGCGCTCCCGAGCCGGGTGGACCAGCGCGCAGAGCAGAGACTCCGGAGACAGCATCCCAGTCCAACCAAGGTGAGGTCTGGGCTAGGGGCAGCCAGTGTGCTGGGCGACAGGGCCGGGGGCTCAGGTGAGCGCTCGCACCCTGGGGTGGCCACACACAGGGGGGGCCAGACGCCCCCCATCACCCCGCGACCCTGATAGCAGCTCGGGAGACAGGGTTGGCGGCGCCAAGCTGGCCACTGTGAATGAACTGGTGGGGGCCTTCGGGCTGTGCTGCCCCCCACGGAGCCAGGCTGGTAGCGCCTCCAGTGGCCACGGGGAATAATCCAGGCCCCTCTGTCAGGCATGTGGTTTGGGAAGAAAAGGCGATGCCTAGGCCAAGAAAAGAGCGAGCGCGGCCCCCTCCCCCTCTGCTAGCCTGGGAAGCAGCGGCGACGGTGGCACATCTAAAGTGCTGGCACCCATGCGCCCCTGCCCCCCGTGAGCACCCCCGAGGCTTCGTCCCCGCGATTCACTGGCGAGGGCGGGAGGCAGCGCACCAGCCGGGCTACCCCCACGCCCTGCTCAGCAGCGCAGGCCAAAGGCGCCTGGGTAGAGCCTCGATGTCCCACCTCCCACGCATCCCCCAGCAGGCTCCATGGCGACAGCGGGCAAGCGCCTCCCCCCACAACCCCCACCTCCGCCCCGGAACTCAGGCTCCCCAGGGCCTGCCACCACCTCACTGCTGCTCACTCTACTCAGGTGGCCACGGGTGCAAGCACTGCGGCCATGGGTCCTGAAGTGAAGGCGTTGCTGCTGCTGGGCTTGCTGTACTGGGCTGGGGACTGCGAAGCCCAGATGACCTGGCAGCGCCTAGGCCAGCAGCCGCACCGGCCGTGGGCAGAGCGGGTGGCGGACGACAGGCAAGCGGTGGAGAGCTTCCCTCTGGACCTTACGGCCTTGGAGGGCAACACGGAGAGCTTCATGGAGCAGATTCAGAGCCTGGCGCAAGCCCTGTACCCCTGCGCCTCACAGCAGCCCAGCGAAGATCTGCACCTGCATCTCCTGCTCAACAAGTCGGTCACCTGTAACGATGGCAGCCCGGCAGGGTAAGGCCCTGGCGCGCCCCCTCCAGGCTCCCGGCCGGCCCCTCGGGCTGCGGGGCGTCCGCACCCTCTCTGACTGTCCCGGGTGGCTCGTGCCTTAGCAGAAAGGAGTCCAGTCGGTCTGGGGGGGGGGCGGGGAATACTGGCGCCCCAAGGTAGACGGGGCGGCGCTAGAAGAGCTGGTCCCCAGTTGACCCCGGGACTGACCCCAAGGTCACTGATGCACAGCCTGCTCATGGCCTTCGGTCCCTGGGTGAGTGACCCTGACCCCAGCAGGAGGGGGTGAGGCGAGGGGGGCGTGGAGTCTTGTGGGACCCCCCTTCCCATATACACACACTGCAGTCCCCTGTAGCCGCTACTGCCCTGCTGCCTGACCAGGAGAGAGGGGTGGAGCGCAGAGGAGGCTCAGGTGGCACAGTGCCCTCCATCTGTTGGGGACGCAGGCTGGGAAGGATGGGTAGCTGAGGCCCTAGGTGACTGCACAGCCTGCGGACACTCTTCAGACCTCGATGGGCAGGTCCAACCCTGCTCTGTGTGTCCCCGCACGCCCCCACCTTTACCGGGGTCCTGCTATTCTCTGAGCGCGAAGCCCCCCCCAACCCCCCTTCCAGGAACCCTGGGACCCCCGACTGGCTGCCCGCGCGGAGGTCATGGGGGGTCTCGGGCCTTGCGGCCCGTGGAGATTTTCCACGGACCACGCAGCCCCTCGCGCCCTTCCCCGCCCTTCCAGCGCCCCCACCCGGGGTTGTGCCCTCTCGCTGGGACAGACGCGCTGCCTGTCCGCTGGCGCCCTCGTGTGGCCACACGCGTGAGGTGACAGGTGGAATGATGCCCCCTCCCTGCCGGGGGCCCCCTACCCCTCCACACCCGAGTGAAGGCTCTGGGTGGGATGGGGGCGACCCTGAACCCCGCTGACGCCGCGCCGCCTCGCGCCCTTGCAGCTACTACCTGAAGGAGTCCAAAGGCAGTGGACGTTGGCTGATCTTTTTGGAAGGTTCGTCCCACCCCCGCCCCCGCCCCCGCCCCTGCCCACCACCTCCCCAGGCCGAACCGCGGGAGGGCGGACTCTCCAGGCCGCCAGGCCTAAGCACAGGACTGTCTGTACAGGAGGCTGGTACTGCTTCAACCGCGACACCTGCGAGTTGAGACACAGCGCAACGCCGCACCTCATGAGCTCCAAGGACTGGCCGCGCACCCGCATAGGTGAACAGACGGGGTGGGCGGGGGAGACAGACCCACCTGGGCCAGGGGCACACCTCTTGGGACTCTCCATCCCCAATCCTGGAAGCTGCTCAGTGTCCTTCTCCCCAGCCCAGTTCTTGAACTTCCCAGAGGCCACCCATCCATGGCCCTGGCACTCTTATCCCAACCTCCCAGGGTTCACCTAGCTGTCACAGCTTGGGCATCTTGAGCATGGTGACTTCATGTGTCCATCCCTACGTGCTTTCGGCTGCCTCCATTGCTGGAGCCACACCGGGCTGTAGAGAAATCCCTGCACACAGAGACACATGTGCTCTCGGGTGGCCACCCCCCACACACACACAGACACACACGCACACATGCCCAGCAAGCAGCCCCATCACCTGTGTCCCCCCACAGGCACCGGGATTCTGTCCTCCCTTCCAGAGGAGAACCCCCACTGGTGGAATGCCAACATGGTGTAAGCATGAGCAGGGGGGATATTCTTAAAGGCTCTTCCTTTTGGGGGTCACTTCTGGGAGAAGGTTCTTGGGGAGGGCTTCCTTCCTCCCAGGGAGGGGGGCAGCAGCTCACACTGTACCTGTGTCTCTCTGTCCTTCTGCTGCAGTTTCATCCCCTACTGCTCCAGTGATGTATGGAGTGGCGCTTCCCCCAAGACTAAAAAGAGTGAGTACCTGGGCCAGGCAGGGCTCCTGGGAAGATAAAGACCTCCAGTCTCTACACCCCCTCCATCCCTTGACAGGCTGACCCTGAGGGAGGGGGAGGCCCCCTCACTCCTCCAAGCTCCCTGGGTGGGGTCTCAGTGTGGCCTGGTATGCATCAGCCACCTCCTTCTTGGCTGTCGCTAGTGCCACCACCACCACCCCCCACCTCCAGATGTCCTCAGTGAGAGCTGGCTCCAGGGCTCCCTGCTCCAGGGCTGGCTGTGGGCCTGCCCTGCCCAGTCCACCGGCAGCCACCTTCTTTCTCCCCACAGATGATTATGCCTTCATGGGTACCCTCATCATCCAGGAGGTGGTTCGGGAGCTCCTGGACAGGGGGTTGGCAGGGGGCAAGGTGCTGCTGCTGGCAGGAAGCAGGTGAGCTTGGCAGGGGGTGGGAGGACACAGAAGCAGGCTAGGGGGTAGACACTGGGTAGAAGGGAAGGGGAGCTGGGGCCCTACAGGCCCCAGGGGTGTGACACTGCCTAGCTGGGGTAGGTGCAAGAGAATGGGCATTCCTGGGCAGCTGGTGATTTCACTTCAGAGGATCCCCCCAGATAATGTGATAGAAGGAAGGCCTGATTTGTGACCCAGGAAGTTGGTTGTGGGTTGCATGGGGACCAGGGTTCCTTCTCCAAGGCCTGGGAACCCAACAAGTGGGGAGCTCAAGAGACCTGGGCCACCCATTCAAATCAACTGTCTATAGGGAAACTGAGGCAGAAAGCCAGAGAGAGGAAGAGAAGGAGGTATGGAGGGAAAGACCAGTTGTCCTGGGCCTCTGCTCTGCAGCCCCCTCTCTGCGTTGTACAGGACTGTGGATGTGGGGAGCTCTCCTCTCCCAGTCACCCCGCCTCGCGTCCCCACCCCAGCCTCACACCCTGTCTCCCCACAGCGCGGGAGGCACTGGTGTGCTGCTGAATGTGGACCGGGTGGCCAAGCAGCTGGAGGAGCTGGGCTACCCGGCCATCCAGGTGCGGGGTTTGGTCGACTCGGGCTGGTTCCTGGATAACAAGCAGTATCGCCACACCGACTGCTTCAACACTCGCACCTGCGCACCCAAGGAGGTCATCCAGCGGGGAATCAAGTGCGTGGGCGGGACCCATTGTGGACTGAGCCCTACTTGTTGTTGGTTGGGCGGGGCTTAAGCGGACTGGGCGTGGTCTGCGCTGGCATCTGCGCCGAGTGGGCGGGACCTGAGTTGGGTGGGCGTGCCCGCTCTGCTGTGTGGCCTGGGGCGCCGCCTGACCTGCAGCATGTGACCCAGGTACTGGAAAGGGCTGGTCCCAGAGCCCTGCCAGCGTCAGTTCAAGGAAGGCGAGGAATGGAACTGTTTCTTTGGCTACAAAATCTACCCAACAGTGAGCAGTGAGTGGGGCTGTGGGGTCCGCCTTTTACCACCCCTCCAACATCTATTACCCAAGACAGCACCTCAGAGGTCGGCTTAGGTCCGTGTCCACCAGAGCAGGGTGACTAGCTCTGTTTGCCTCACTGGGGTGCTAGAGAGCACTGCACCCCCTGGAGCTGCACCCTAGGGCCCACCACCACCCCTCCAAGCTCCAAACTCTAGGGAGCTTTCAGGTCCCTGTGATCTAGGCCAGAGTGTGGCTTGTGGGGACCAGGCCAGCTCGGGGGGTGTGGAGGGCAGAGTACCTCTCAGAAAGGGTGGACACCTCAGGGACCAAGCCCCTGCTCTCCCCAGGCCCGCTGTTCGTGGTGCAGTGGCTGTTCGACCAGGCCCAGTTGATAGTGGATAACGCGTACCTCACTGGCCAGCCAATGCAGGAGGACCAGAGGCTCTACGTCCAGAACCTAGCCGGAGAGCTGAGACACACACTCCAGAATGTGTCGTGAGTTGTGGGGAACCTCGCACCCTTCTCAACATGGTGGGGAGCACTTCGCCTAAAGGGGACTTAGAAAGGGGAGCAGCTGAGAGCCTGCCATGGGTGGGAGTACACTGATCTCCCCCACATCAAGGGAAACTGTGCAGCACTGAAAAGCAGCCAGAATAAAGAGGATTCCCATCTGGGAAGGCCACACACTGCATGGTCCCAACGACAGGACATTCTGCAAAAGACAGAGCTGTGGAAACAGATCTGGGGATTCCAGGGATTTGGGGAGGAGGGATGAACAGGGATCCTAGGGGCGCGGGACTGTTCTGATTGCTATTTGTCCAAACTGATAGAAGGGGAAACAGTGAGACTCTCATGTTCCTGGTGCACTCTGGACAACATGTGTCATGTGCAGGTCACCCTGTGACCAGTGTCCCATCTGTGGGGACAGGGGTTATACTTCAATTTTTCTAAGAACCTGAAACTTCCCTATAAAGCAAACTACAGGACTGAGGAGACTGCTCAGCCTCTTAGAGCACAGACCTTGTGTGTCTGAGGCCCCCAAAGCTACTGGTTCAATCCCCAGCACCACCTTATGCCAGGGTTGAGTGGTGTTCTGATTCTCTAAATAAATAAATAAATGAGGTCTCGAGGCAGAAGGGAGGAGGGTGGCAGAGACGTGTGCTGCTAGGGATGAAACCCGGTGACAGGAAGGGACTGAGAGTCAGGTGGAGGCCTTGCCCCCAAGGGAGGAGTGGGGGCAGGCCGAGGTGGACTGTGGGACTGGGACTGACTCATGGGTATCCCTCTCCTTCCTTCCAGGGCCAGCTTTGCCCCTGCCTGCTTCTCACATGAGGTCATCATCCGAAGGTCAGTGTTCCCGGGTCTCTAGGGCATCATCCCTCATCATTCCTCACATGAGATGCCCAAACACCCCTCCCCCAGACCTCAGGCTGCCCAGCCACTTGACCTTTCTAAAGCTGCTGAAGCCATTTACTCATTTAGTTCAGGCCATCTCTGGCTGCACCCTGCCTGAACTTTGACCCCTGCTGGTTTTCTGTCTGCAGCCAGTGGACAGAAGTCCAGGTGAACGGTACGTCCCTACCCCAGGCGCTGCACTGCTGGGACAGGAGCCTGCATAGGAGCCATAATGCCAGCAAAGCCCCCCTGAAAGGCTGCCCCATCCACCTGGTGGATAGCTGCCCCTGGCCTCACTGCAACCCTACCTGCCCCACCATCCGCAACCAGTTCACAGGGCAGGAGGTGAACATGGCCCAGTTCCTGAGGCGCATGGGCTTTGATGTGCCGAGTGTGGCCCAGTAATAGGGCCTGGAGCCCAGCAAGCTACTGGGGATGCTGAGCAGTGGGAACTAGGGGCCTCCCTGAGAAAGACACCAGTCCAGCTGCCCCTGACCATACCAGGACACCAGGCCCAGCGCTCCAGCACTGCAGCCAGACTCCTTCTCCCAGCAGCCTTTGCTGCAGCTCACTCACTGCCTAAGAGAGGCCCAGCCAGACTGTGGCCTCAGGCAGAACCCAAGATTCTGAGACCCTGAGACCCCAGTACGATGGGGGGGGGGTGCCAGCCAACCCTCCCTGGGGAGCCAGAAGCACTGGATTCCTACGCCCACCTTCCCTTTTGTATTATTTTATAAAGTGAATTTTTATTACATTAATTAAAAAAATAAACAACATATATATGATGAATTCCATAACAAATGATAATGTTTTGTAACATATTTGCTTTTTCAATAATGAAAAAAAAAGGACAACACAAGAGGCTCCTCTACAGGTGTGTTTATCTGATGGGTAGTTTGTCATTTCTCCTGAATGCTCCCTCTCTCCCCCCTTTCACACTCACTGTTGCTCACTCCATTCTAGACCCTTCCACAAGAGCCAGTGGTCAAGCAGGCAGGAACCTGGATGCAACACATCACTAGGGCTCATCACTAGAGTCCCGTGTAACATGCAAATCCAGTCACAGCACTCACTCAGTGTCTCCACCAGAGCAGAGTCCTCTCCAATGGGGCCCCCTGTGGGGTAGGGAGTCTAGAGGACCTAGTGACATGTGCCCACCCCCACTCCTGATGACTTGGCTAAGAGGGAGGGGCCGCCATATAATCAAATCAGGCTTGGGGGGCAGGGCACAGACAGCGACATCAGCACAGTGACACTGATATCTTGCTCTTCAGAGAGGCTCTTCAGAGAGTGGCTTTGTGTGTCTCCTGCCTGCCAGGACCAGTGAGCATCACATTTGCGGGTTAGGCCCTGTGGGATCCCCTGAATGAAATCAACTCTTTCTCCCAGTGTTGGTGACAAGGGATGATAGGGGCATGACTCACCTGGCCTGGCTGGCATGCTGTGTGGTGCTGTGCTGTGTTGTGCTGTGTTGTGCTGTGCTGTGCTGTCCTTTCCTGTGCTGTGCTGTGCTGTGCTGTGCTGTGCTGTGGGCACCAGGGAAGCCAGAGCACCTGGATAAAGTTCCTGCTGAGCTCGGCAGGGTCACTGAACAAAACAAATTGCAGTCCAGCTAAACAACCAGGTGACATCCAACACAACAGAGAAATGATCCAGGAAGCCTCAAGAGACACAAGGGGCTGGGAGACAGCTCATCTGGTTCAGCCTGCACCTGACCATGTGCCAGGACTCCCATAGGAGCACCACGCACAGGCTATGAGTGATAAAGCAGTGCTTGGCGTCTCACTTTCTCTCTGTGTCTGATACTGAAAAGAGGGCAAAGGACACAGGGTGGTGGTACACCCAGTAGAACACACATGGTACAGTGTGTAAGGACCCACACATTTTCTAAAATATTTATTTATTTATTCCCTTTTGTTGCCCTTGCTGTTTTATTGTTGTAGTTAATTGATGCGATTGTTGTTAGATAGGACAGAGAGAAATGGAGAGAGGAGGGGAAGAAAAAGGGGGGAAGAGAAAGGTAGACACCTGCAGACCACTTGTGAAGCGACCCCCCTGTAGGTGGGGAGCTTGGGGCCTCGAACCCACCCATTTTTATTAATATAAGAACTACTTTATTTATTTATTGCCTGTAGGGTTTCATACCTGAGTGATTCCACTGCTCCTGCAGAATTTTTCTTTTTTACTTTTTTCTTTTTTCTTAATGTTTATTTCTTCCCTATTGTTGCCCTTGTTTTATTGTTGTAGTTATTGTTGTTGTTATTGGTGTTCTCATTGTTGGATAGGACAGAGAGAAATGGAGAGAGGAGGGGAAGACGGGGGAGGGACAGAAAGACAGACACCCGCGCTTCACCCACTGTGCTACCACCCGACTCCCTCTTTTCTTTCTCTTATTTTCTTTTGCTTCCAGGGCTTCTGTTATTTGTTTTTTCACATCTATTTCTTTCTCTTTTTATTATTTTTTAAAATTTCCTTATTGGGGAATTAATGTTTTACATTCATTAGTAAATACTATAGTTTGTACATGCATGACATTTTCCAGTTTTCCATATAACAATACAACCCCCACTAGGTCCTCTGTCATCCTTCTTGCATGTGTATTCTCCCCCCCACCCACCCAGAGTCTTTTACTTTGGTGCAATACGCCAATTCCGGTTCAGGTTCTACTTGTGTTTTCTTTTCTGATCTTGTTTTTCAACTTCTGCGTGACAGTGATATCATCCCATATTCATCCTACTCTTTCTGACTTATTTCACTTAACATGAATTTTTCATGCTCCATCCAAGATTGGCTGAAAATGGTGAGGTCAGCATTTTTTATAGCTGGGTAATATATATAGCACAACTTGCTCAGCCACTCATCTGTTGTTGGACACCTGGGTTGCTTCCAGGTTTTGGCTATTGCAAATTGAGCTGCCAAGAACATATGTGTACACAGATCTTTTTGCATGGGTATGTTGGGTTCCTTAGGATGTATCCCCAGGAGAAGAATTGCAGGATCATAGGGTAGGTCCATTTCTAGCCTTCCGAGAGTTCTCCAGACTATTCACCACAGAGGCTGGGCCAATTTACATTCCCACCAGCAGTGTAGGAGGGTTCCTTTGACCTTACACCCTCTCCAGCATTTGCTGCTGTTACCTTTTCTGATGTATGCCATTCTCACAGGAGTGAAGTGGCATCTCATTGTTGTCTTTATTTGCATTTCTCTGACAATCAGAGACTTGGAGCATTTTTTCATGTGTTTCTCAGCCTTTTGGATCTCTTCTGTGGTGAATATTCTGTCCAAGTCCTCCTCCCATTTTTGGATGGGGTTATTTGTTGTCTTGTTGTTGTTGTCTTACCCTCCTAATTTCCCAATGTCCTAGAAAATCAAATGGAAAAAATAAACAAACAACGACAACAAAGAAAAAAAAACACCTAAATACAAACAAACAAAAAATCCCGAATAGCTTTAAAGGGTGCTATTCACTATTTAACCACATGATGGAGCCAGAATGCAGTCAATGATTCAGGAGACTGCTCAGCATCTTTGGTCAAGACATGCCAACAATCTGACCCACCTCAGCCCCTGTCCCCCAAGAGATGAACTCATTTGCTTTTCCAAAGAGTCAGTCCCTTCATATAATAACCTCAAGCACGCCCACCACTATTCCAGCCTCCACATGAAGTGAATTCCTACACACAGACATAGTAAAAGGCTGTGTCCCCAGATAGTCCAGATCAAGTGTTCATTAGCTGCTTTCCACAGGTATTTAACTTTTCTTCCCCCTAGCTTCAGTTTCATCTTCTTCCAGAGCCTTGCTCAGTTCTGGCTTATGGTGATGCAGGGAATTGAACCTAGGGCCTTGTTAGTCTCAGGAATGATTGTCTGTTTGCATAGCCATTATGCTATCTTATCCCCACACACTCTTTTCCATTCTCTCTTGCTCCCTCCCCCATCTCCATTCCCCCACCCTCAATACCAGTGGTGGATTGGATTAAACCTGGGACTTTCGAGCCTCAGGCATGAGAGCCTCTTTGTTAAACCATTATGCTGTGTTAACTCCCCTCCCCCTTTTCTTGTGAAAGGATTTTAAAAACCTATTTTACCAGAGCACTCCTCAGCTTACAGTGATGTGGGGAATTGAACCTGGGACCTTGGGCTTCAGGCATGAAGGTTGTTTGCATAACCATTATGCTATCTTCCCAGCTCCATAGGTATTTATGATTATTATTTTACAGTTATTATTTTTAACTTTATTTTCATGTGATAGAACATAGAGCAATCGAGAGAGAACGGGAGACAAAATTTGAAAGAGACAGAGAGACACCTGTAGCTCTGCTTCACCACTCATGAAGATTTCCCCCTGCAGGTTGGGAATGGGGGCTCGAACCCAGGTCCCTACACACTGTAATGTGTGCACTTAACCAGGTGTACCACCAACTGAACCCCCAATATTGAAGAATTTAAAGGATCTATTCTTTATAAATAATTCAAAATGGCTTAGTCAAATATGTATATGCACAGTGCTTTTTTTTTTTTACATTTTGAAGGTAGATGTCTTCTTAATATAATCAAAAGTCTGTTTCAGAAGCTCTAAATGGCATTTTTCAAGGAATCAAAGCACACAGCACGGAGTAGCCTCAGCTTGTAGTCACTGTGATGGATGTTGTGTGATGAGAGCAGGAGCTCCTGACACAGAATCATAATGGAGACATAGACTAGCCTCTCAGTCAGTATTTGATTAAGGGTGGCACTGCTTCCCAGCTCTCTCTCTCATCTGTTAGAGAGCAATTGATAGAGAGTTAGCAGCTGCCTGCAGTGCTAGCAGAGTGGCCTGGTGGGAGAGGTGTTTCCTGACAAGCTAGAGGCAAGAGGTTCAAATCCCCAGGAGAGTAGAGCAACTTACACACACACACACACACACACACACACACACACACACACACACACACACACTATATAAATATATATATATATATATTTGCCTCCAGGGTTATTGCTGGAGCTCGGTGCCTGCACTACTGGAGGCCATTTTTCCCATTGTGTTGCCCTTGTTGTTGTGCTTGTTGTAGTTGTTATTATTGTCCTAGCTGTTGTTGTTGTTGGATAGGACTGAGAGAAATTGAGAGAGGAGTGGAAGTCAGAGGGGTTATGAGAAAGATAGACACCTGCAGACCTGCTTCTCTACTTGCGAGGTGACCGCTCTGCAGGTGGGGAGCTGGGGGCTTGAATCTGGATCCTTACACTGGTCCTTGTGCTTTGTGCCATGTGCTGCACTACTGCACAGCTCCTCACTATAAGTTTTAAGCACATGTATAACTTGTACAGTGAACATTGAAAAGTAATTTCACAATAATCCTTGCATATTTTGAGGCAAATCCACAGCAGGCATCCACACATACAGTGTTTTACACTCAAACACTTTCTAGAGTCAAGTTGAAGTGCTACTTTCCCAGAAAAAATGAAAATACTCCTGAGGTCAAGTGGAAATATGCTCCTAGGGCACCTGTGTGTGTGCACAAGTTACAAAGCTTATGAGAGAGGAGAGAGAGAAAGAGAGAGAGAGAGAGAGAGAGAGAGAGAGAGAGAGAGAGAGAATGTAGTAATTACAACGTTGACTTGCAGGGAATGAGACCCAGCTGTGTCAAAGATTGGCTGAGGGGAGTGATGGAGCACAACCTTCACAGCTTTCTCTCATCTGTCAGAAAGCACTAGGAAGACAATCAGCACCTGCCAGTAGAACTGAGATAGCCACTTGATGGTTCTTTGGGTTAGCAAGGACAGGAAACTGGGTTTAAACCTCATCCTCTGCACAGTGATGTGGTCCTGAGAAGGAGGAGAGCCTATGATTCTTTCCATTCACATGATATTGCCCTAACAGAGAGATGACCTTGGCAGAGTTCTCAAAATCAATATGAGAGTGGAGAAACTCTCAAATTATATCTTGACTACTGGCTGTTGTCCACTGAATTGAGATCCGCAAGAACAAATATCTTGTCATTCCTTGATATAAAACTGTGATGTAGAATTCCTATAAATATGCCTTGGAACCAAGATGTCCCATTCTCCAAATAGGTTTTGTTACTGTTTTCTTACTTAGTAACCAGACATGATATAAAGGATAAAATAATATTACTTATCATTACAGATATTAAGGATAAGGAATAATATACTATATCAAGATTAATTACTTGGAATATAGCAGTCATTTTGAATACTTTATTCATTCTATTTGATCAACATGAGTGAATGAGATTCTGACCAATCAAATATTCTAGTTAATAAATAGTAACAATGTGAGTAATAATTTAACAATAGTTCTTTAAGAGGTCACTGTTGGGAGTTGGGCGGTAGCACAGCAGGTTAAGCGCATGTGGGACAAAGCAAAAGGACCAGTGGAAGTATCCCAGTTTGAGTCCCCAGCTCCCCACCTGTAGGGAATCGCTTCACGAGTGGTGAAGCAGGTCTGCAGGTGTCTATCTTTCTCTCCCTCTCTCTGTCTTCCCCTCCTCTCTCCATTTCTCTCTGTCCTATCTGACAACAAAGACATCAATAACAACAACAATAATACAACAAGAACAACAAAAGGGAATAAGTAAATATTTAAAAATTTTTAAAAATAATTCTTATGTAGGGAGTTGGCGGTAGCATAGTGGGTTAAGTCCACGTGGCACAAAGCTCAAGACTGGCATAAGGTTCCTGGTTTGAGCCCCGGGCTTCCTACTAAAAAAAAAAAAAGAGGTCATTGTTGTAGCAAGCTATACAACAATTACCTTTATACTACTTCACTCCTAATTTCAAAGTCATATCAGCACTATTACGTATCACATAAATTATTTCTTTTTAATTTCTTTTTCATTATCTTTATTTATTTATTTATTGGATAGAGACAGCCAGAAATCAGGAGGGAAGGAGGTGATAGAGAGGTAGAGGGAGAGGGAGAGAGACATACAGACAGACAGACACCTGCAACACTGCTTCACCACTTCCTTCACCAAAGCCTTCCCCCCACTGGTGGGGACTGGAGGCTCAAACCCAGGTCCTTGCTCGGTGTAACCAATACACTCAACTAGGTGCACCACTACCTTGCCCCACATAAGTTATTTCTTTTTCTTTTAAAAAATATTTATTTTATTCTCTTTTGTTGCCATTGTTTTATTATTGTAGTTATTGTGGTCAGTGTTGTTGGATAACACAGAGAGAAATCGAGAGAGGTCGGGAGACAGAGAGGAGGAGAGAAAACTCAAACAGAGCCAGCCTGGGCTGCAACTCACTCAGCAATTCGAGGGAGATGACTCAAAACAGACACGTGGTGGTGAGACAATGCAAAATCTTTATTGATCAGAAAGCCAAGGCTTTTAAAAGGTAGACCCTTAAATGACAAGTCGGGAATGGAAATGGCTATGAAAGAGGCAGAGAAAGGAAAAAGGGGGCTGGAAAGCTAGGAACTTCCTTAGCAACTGTTGCAAGGGTTTTAATTGGTAGGATTAATGATAATACCCTCGGGGCATGGAGGGTCTTGAGGGCAGAAAGAAGATAGACCAAAGGAGTGGAATGGGTGGGGATCTTTCAGGCAAAACAATGATTAAGTATATGTCCCCTCAAGTCAAGCCCTGGCAAGCTCTACCACATCCTCACAATTTCCCAACAACAAAAGGGAAAAAATAGCATCTCAGAACAGTGGATTTGTAGGGCAGGCACCCAAGCCCAGCAATACCCTCGAGGCAAAAAAAGATTATTAAACAAATTTATTATCTTTATTTATTGGACAGAGACAGAAAGAAATCAAGAAGGGAGGGAGCAGATCAAGAGGAAGAGACACAGGGAGTCAGGCAGTCGCACAGCAGGTTAAGCACAAGTGGTGCAAAGTGCAAGGACCCGCGTAAGGATCCCAGTTTGAGCCCCGGGCTCCCCACTTGCAGGGGAGTCATTTCACAGCAGTGAAGCATATCTGAAGGTGTCTATCTTTCTCTTCCCCTCTCTGTCTTCCCCTCCTCTCTCCATTTCTCTCTGTCCTATTCAACGACAGTGATAACAACAGTGGATTCGAGCCCCAGTGATAACCTTCGAGGCAAAAGAAAAAAAAAACCTAAAAAACTGAAACTGTAATAAAGGGTTGAGAAGTATGGAAGGTCTGAGGCAGTGCAGATGTGTAGTGCAGGCTGGCCTTCATGGGGTGAGCAAGGGACGACAGGTGGAGACGGTGAAGGCCGAGCTGAACCTTTACTGAGAAAGCACTTCAGTAACACTGATAGCTCTTGCCTCCTAGAGGGGTCCCCCCACTTGGGTCTCTTATGTGGAGGCTAAATTTTCCCAGGCACACCTCTGAAGGAAAGATAACAGTAACCAAAGCAACCAGACCCTGAGCAATGGGTCCAAGTCCCACCCCTTAACCTGCAGCCTCTTCTTCTGGGATGATCCTTAAAAAAAAAAATTTACTTATTCCCTTTCGTTGCCCTTGTTGTTTTATTGTTGTAGTTATTGATGTTGTCGTTGTTGGATAGTATAGAAAGAAATGGAAAGAGGAAGGTAAAACAGAAGGAGAGAAAGAGAGACACCTGCAGACCTGCTTCATCACTTGTGAAGCGACTCCCCTCCAGGTGGGGAGCCGGGGACTGGAACTGGGATCCTTACACTGGCACTTAAGCTTCGTGCCACCTGCGCTTAACCCACTGTACTACCACCTGACATCCCAGGTAGACACTTTTTGCTCTCCAGCCTGTGCCCGGACCTGTGCCAAACTTATCAGAAAGATCTGAGCCCCTGGCCCAAGCTTGAATAAAAGGCTCCTTTAGTCCTCCACCTGCCTTGGCTTCAGTTGTCTTGATTATTAACAGAGTTCGTCAGCATCCTCTTTTTCATTCAGTCCACAGACCTGCAGCGCAGCCCTGCTGTCATGGGGGACATGGTCCAGGGAGGGGCTGGGCTACAGGATGGGTGGCTGTGATGGCTCTGATGGACCAGGGTTTGAGCCTCCAGTCCTCACCTGCAGGAAGAAAGTTTTGCAAGTGAAGCAGGGCTGCAGGTGTCTCTCCATCTCTCTCCCTCTCTGTTAACCCTAACCCTCTCAATTTCTGGCTGTCTCTATCCAGTAAATAAAGATAATAATAATAGTAATAATAATAATAAATAGTAATAATATCTTATTCCAAAAATGTAAAGACTTTGTTTCATTTGTCCTGGTCTTGTCATATACTGTTCTGCACCAGGAAACATGCTCATCTATAATTTTTAAATAAGTGGATATAAAGTAACAAGATTTTCGTAGTGGTGAAAGTTAAGTGAATGATACATTTAAAAAAAATCTAGTGGTCCAGGAGATGGTGCAGTGGATAAAGCATTGGACTCTCAGGCATGAGGTCCTGAGATCAGTCCCTGGCAGTACATGTACCAGAGTGATGTGTGGTTCTTTCTCTCTCTCTCCTCCTATCTTTCTCATTAATAAATAAAAGATATTTAAAGATCTGAAAACTGTCTTATACTGAATGGATTGTATGTTGAAATGTTGTAAAATGAGGTAAAAGCTAGAATAGAGGTAGTAAAGACCCTTCAGGACCAACAAGATGGCCGAGACAGAGAGCTGCCCACTTTGCTTTGTGCACCAACTGGGCTCAGGCCTGGGCCTCACCACACTGTAGAAGATGGCAGTGCTGAGAGCTTTCCCCTCTCTCTGTCCTTGTGTGGGTGGAAGAAATTGGCATAGACAGTGAAGCCCCAGTGATACCAAAAAGAACAGGAGCAAAAAAAAAAAAAAAGAAGAAGAAGAAGAAAAGAAAAGAAAAGAAGAAAATGAAACAGCCTCAAGGTCTTTGATCCATAGGCTCAACAACCTAGTTGGTGGAAGAAATAATTTCCTACATAGAGTTAACCCTACTATCCCACTGTATTGACAGCACATCTATAGAAAATATTTAATTGTCATTTGAAGTTTGATTTTATAAAATTTTAAAAACATTTTTTTATTTATTTTTACCACAGGGGTTCTCTCTATGGGTCGGTGCCTGTGTGATGAGTTTATTGCATCCAATGGCCAGTTTCCCTTTCATTATTATTTTTTTCATTATGATAGAGACAGACAGAAGTAGAGTGAGAGAAGGTGACAGGGCAGGAGAGAACCAGCACTGGCCCAAGTCAAGGGCCAAGAAGACACCAGGTGGCATGACCTTGGAGGTTACAGGGTCCTTTGATTTTTTTTCTCAGCTGCTTACTCCCTGATCAGCTCTGGCTGATTCTGGTGCTGAAATAGATCCAAATACATCTCTAAAGTATGAGACAATTTCTAAATTCTTTTAAAACATAAACCATGGGAAGAATCATTTTACAGAATATTGCTGGGGGGCCAGGTGGTGGTGCCCCTGGTGAAGCACACACACTATAGTGTGCAAGGACCAGGGTTCAAGGCCCTGGTCCCCACCTACAGGGGGAAAGCTTCACAAGTGGTGAAGTAGAACTGCAGGTGTCTCTCTGTCTCTCTCCTCTTATCTCCTCCTCTTCTCTCAATTTCTCTCTGTCTCTATCCAATAAAAAGTAAATAAAATAAAAATTGCTGAATGCCTCCAGCTAACAGTTAATATCAATCTACATATACATTCAACTTCTGATTCTTATTCAACATTATGTACTTGTTATAAGATGATAATTCACAATGAAAATATGTGAATGAATCTATTAGAAGAATCTCGTTTCTAAGTACTTGAAGAAAATTGGGTGATTTTTGTTCATTTTGCTGCCGTGTGTAGGGGATGAGTGCTTTCATGCGACTGAATCCCAAAACCGTAGCTAAAGCAAATCTGCCTGAACCTTTTAGAGGTGAAGTTCCTATGAGTCTGACAGCCCAGGGAACTGAATGAAATCATGGGCACCTGACTGTGCTTTACCCGTGTGCCAGCAGCATGAGGGAAATATAGGATATGTGATCCATTGCCTCCTTAATCTTTTAATCATTCTTTATGGCACAACACAAACATCTGTCTTGTTTTTCCTGGACTGAATGAGGAAAAGCATTGTTCAAGCATCACGTCATTAGTAATAATGTCGTATTTTCTTTCAAATAGTTTATAAGATACTAAAGGAAGGTAAGAAAGAAAGAGAAATCTGAGGAACCCCTCAGCCTGGTCAAGCACTCAGAAGATGCAGCAGGACAGTGAGAACAGGCTTCTCCCCACCTCTCTCCCACTCAAGCAGACACAGACACAAACACATCTGTCTGGTGCTCAACACCTTGATGTTTCAAACCAGTGAGTCTCTCACTGATGTTAATCTGTATGTTTCTTGTCTGTGATCAGATGGAGTGCATCTTACCAGAGCTGATTAAGACAAGAAGTGGTGGAAAGGAAGGGTGGGGCACCCGGTTGAGAGCACTAGCTATAAGCTGCTGGGTTTAAGCTGATGGACTACCACCTATCCTGCCTGAAGAGGAAGAGCTTTATGAGCAGGGAAGCAGTGCTGCAGGTGTCTCTCCTTCTCTCTTTCCATCTCCTCATTCACTCTCACATCTCTGTCCCTGTCCAGAGAACTATAATAAAATGATCATTAAAAAAGAACACTAAGGGAGTTGGGCAGCAACACAGTGGTTTAAGCGCACGTGGTGTGAAGTGCAAGAACCAGAGTAAGGATCCCAGTTCGAGTCCCTGGCTCCCCCACCTGCAGGGTAATTGCTCCACAGGTGGTGAAGCAGATCTGCGGGTGTCTAGATTTCTCTTCCCTTCTCTGTCTTCCCCTTCTCTCTCCATTTCTCTCTATTCTATACAATGATAGTGATAACAATAATAACAACAATAAAAAACAAAAGGGCAACAAAAGGGAATAAATAAATAAATAAATAAAATATTAAAAAAAACAAAGAAAACGAAAAAGAGTGGAAGCCACCTAGATGCCCATCATCAGATGACTTGACTGAATAACGAGTTTCTGCCCTAACTTTAGTGATTTCTGTCCTTCTGGTTGCTTTAGGGTTCCTTTGTTGTTCTTCTTCTAGGTCTTTAAGATGTACAATCAGGCTGTTTATTAGTGCTTTCTTTTGTTTCCTAATGTGTGCTTGTATGGCTATGAACCTCCCTCTCAGTACGGCCTTAGCTGTGTCTCAAATATTTTGATGGCTTGTGTCTTCATTTTCATTGAACTCTAAAAACATTTTGATTTCTTCCTTTATGTCCTCTTTGACCCAGTAGTGGTTAAGGAGTGTACTGTTGATCTCCCACATTTTGGGACTATTACTAATCTTTTGTTGATTGTTAAGTGTTAGTTTAACTCCACTGTGCTCTGAGAAGATGCTTGGGATGATTTCAATGCTCTTGAATTTGCTGATGCTGTCTTTGTGGCCTAACATATGGTCTATCCTTGAGAATGACCCCTGTGAACTTGAGTAGAATGTGTATTCCAGTTTCTTGGGATGAATGACTCTGAAAATGTCCAATAGTTCTACTTTATCTATCTCCTCATCTAGCTCCCTCGTGTCTTTATTGATTTTCTGCCTAGAAGATGTGTCGAGTTGAGAGAGTAGGGTGTTGAAGTCCCCTACTATGACTGCATTGCTGTTAGTATATTGCTATAGCTCTTTCAGTAGATGTTTGATGTATTTAGATGGCTTCTCATTGGGTGCATAGATGTTAATAATTGTTAAGTCCTCTTGATCCACTGAGCATTAAGTAGTTTCCATCCCTAGATGTTAAAATATTATTTATTTTAAAGTCTATCATGTCAGATATGAGACTAGCTGTTCCTGCCCTTTTCTGTGGGCCATTAGCCTGTATGATAGTTTTCCATCCTTTCACTTTGAGTCTGTGTTTGTCTTATTGAGTTAGGTGGGTTTCCTGTAGACAGCATGTTGTTGGGTTGTGGTTTCTTTTTGTTTATTTTATTTTTGAGAGAGATGAAAGGAGGGGGGGGGGAACACCGGAGCACTCCCCCAGCTTTGGCTTATGTTAGTGCAGGGGAATTGAACTTGGGACTTTGGAGCCTCAGGCATGAGAGTCTTTTGCATAACCATTAGGCTATCTACCCCCGGGGTTGTGTTTTCTGATCCATCTTCCTACTTTATGCCTTTTAATAGGTGAATTCAGGCCACTGATATTTATTGATATCAAAGATTGAAGATATTTTAATGCTATTCTTGTAGAGTTTTAGAGTGTTCTGATATATGGCCTATTTCTGGTGGTCTGTTTATAGGAGAACTTTTAGAACTTCTTTCGGGGAAGGCCTGGTGATAGTTGATTCATTCAACTGTTGCTTGTCTGAGAAGGTTTTTTTATGCCTCCATCTAGTCTGAATGACAGTCTTGCAGGATACAGTAGTCTTAGTTGAAAGCCTTTCTCATTGAGCACTTGATAGATATCTTGCCATTCTCTTCTGGCCTGTAGTCTTTGTGTGGAGAAGTATGCTGCTAATCTTATGGGGTTTCCTCTGTAGGTAACTCTTTCTCTTGCAGCCTTCAGGATCCTTTCTTTATCCTTATTCCTTTCCATTCTAATAGGATGCGTCTTGGTGTCTTTAAGTCTGGGTTAATTCTGTTTGTGACCCTCTGGGCTTCTTGAACCTTTATGTCTTTGATGTTGTCTAGACTAGAGAAATGTTCAGCTATTATGGCCTGAAGAATGTTTTCTTCCCCCCACCCCTTTCTTCCTTTGGTAAGCCAATAATGTGTATATTATTTCTTTCGAAGTCATCCCATAGGTCTCTGTTGTTGTTTTCAGTATCTCTTCATTTCTTTTTGAGATCTCTTCCTTTAGTTGTCTCTAATTTGTCTTCAATCTTTCTAATTCTGTCTTAAGCCTCATTTGTTCTATAATCTCTCCCCTCTAATGTTTTCTGCAGTTCATCTATTTTGTTACCCTGTTCTGATGCTGTTTTAGTTTGTTCAGCTAGTTGTGTTCTTAGCTCAGCTATTTCAACTTTCAGCTCTCTAATAACCTTAGATAATTAGTATTTTCTTCCAGAGTCTCATTTGTTGTTTCTGCATTTCTGATGACAATTCTTTCAAACTCTTTACTCGCTCCTGTGATTATTTTTTTTAACTAATGTTTGAATGTTGACCTCATTATTTTGTGCCTCACCCTTTGGGGGGCTTTTAGCTGGACTCTTGTCCTGGCTTATTTCTCCAATAAGTCTTGTTGGTTTAACCATTTTATACGTTATATTATTAGGTCCCTCTCCCACTAGTTTTCAAATTACTGATCACTCTTGCCTGGATTGACTTGTGTCTAAGTAAGGTAATTAAAGGGTTCACAGTTGTGGAAGTTGACAGTTGTTTCCATATTGTTTTAATCCTTGAGTTGGAGCTCAGTGGCTTAAAAGCCTCTTTTGTTCTTTTTCTTCCCTTTAGGCTATGTGAGCTTGAGGGCTTTTATACTCTAAGTAGGCTTCTTAGCTTAATCACTGTCTCCTGACCCAGAGATAAAGCAGAGTGGGGCAGAGATAATCCAGTGGTTATGCAAAGAGACTTTCACAGCCCCACAGCTAGGCCACAGAGGTATAGATCTTCTCCTGAGTTTCCCCGTTAATTATTTCTTTGTCCCCTGGTGTCAGCACAGGGCCTTCCTGCAGCTGCTCCAGATTCTGAGGGCAGTAGCAGCGGAGACTCAGTACAGCTGCATTTGGTGAGTCTCAGGGGAGTCCTCTCCTCCCTTCAGCCATCTTTTTGTTGGTGAAACAGACTGCAGGTGGTGTCTCTACTGGTAAACTGCCAGACTGTTACCAGCCACTTAATCTCTCCCTAGGCTCCTCTCTGTCCAGGAGCCACACGAGTTCACACTCACTGGTGATTTCCTGGGTTCCTGAAGTTGTTCCAGGCCTGTCCTTTTGCGGTCCCAGTTGGTGTCCTTTGGTATTCCTAGTTGTCCCTGGAGAGGGGAAGAGAGAAACGCAGCTGCTGCTGCTCCATAGCCTCCACCTCCCGCTTTGTCGACATTTCCATTATTTCTAGAAAAAGCCTGGAAGTCTATAGTCATCTCAAAAGAAAACGATTTAATTACCAAGAGCTGGTGGTGCAACATGCTTCCCGAAGTCAGTCACTCTGTCAGCTGGTCACTTAGGAAGCTGACCTTTGACCTCTGACATCACAGCACAGGGGCCTTGGCTACAGTGGAATCTCCAGTCTTGAGACTGAGATGACAGTGTGAACAGTGCTGTGTCCAGCTCTTTCTTTAGTGTCAAGGAGTGAAGAGTAGGGGATGTCTGCGTCTACCAGAAAGTCTTCGAGACTTTCAGGGTGTCTGGGCTGGCTCCCCTGCTAAAGGTACAGTCTGTTTACATGCCCTGTGTAACTGGCGGAGGAGGAGGGCAGTTCCAGGAGGTGCTGTGTGTGATGCCCACTGATGAAATCCTCAGCTTCAGCCCTGGTCTCATGAACAGTTATGTGTGCTCATGAGATTCCCTTCTGCTGATGCCAGAGAGCAGGCTTGACCTGTTAGGATCAGGGTCCTGTGGACTTAACTCAGGGCACAGCCAAGGAATAGCTTAGTACCTCCTTGAGTTGAGAAACATTTGGATGTTTGATTTATTATCTACTGATCTTGGGATTCCTGCCCCCCCCAAGCCCCAAAGTGATGACTGATTTAAGATTAGATTGAGTTTTCCAGAATCCTGTTATCTAAGGGTGTATGTTAACCTGAAACCACAATGGAATGACCTCTTCACACTCTTGGATGCCATGCAATCTGACCTCTCTAGTTCACACATGGATCTGTTTAAAATTATTTTTATGAGAGGAAGATATATATATATATATATATATATATATATATATATATAGAGAGAGAGAGAGAGAGAGAGAGAGAGAGAGAGAGAGAAATAAAAGAGAAAAGAATGGAAGAGGAAAGAAAAGGGGGAGAGGAATGGGCAGGGAGACAACAGAGTCATGGAGGCAAAAAATGAAGATGATACCTGGGGTTGATGATTTTCTGACAACACTCCAGACACTGTGTGCCTTTCGGTGTTGGCCCTGAGCTGGTTCTCTGAAACACTTCTCATCCTCTCTCCTTTGACCTCTTAAAAGCACCTTATATATTTTTTATTCTTATATTGAGGGCCAGTATTAACTCACTACTGTGCAGTTGGTTGACACAGGGTAAGATTTCTGATCTCCCAGTGAGAGGTGTCTACAGAACACTTTCACCCCCCACTCAACTCCTTTCCCAGCACCAAGCACCAGGACCCCAATACCCTCACTCCCCCTCACTCCCTCTTAGTGTCTCTTTTCTAAGATGTCCTGAGACTCTGCTGTTTCCTTGTCCCTTGGCACTAAAGTGACAGCCCCTGTGCCCTGTCCTTCAAACTGCTCTTCATCTCCTCTGGCCCTGAGTGACCTCAACTCTCACAGGAGCTCTGTCTAGTTCAGGATTACTGAATCAGGGTGCTGAGTCCTTCTGGGGGACTGAGATCCTCTGTAATGCTTTTGAGTGTTGGCATCAGCATGAGTCCCTGTGTCCACCTGCCTGGAGACAAGCTGCCCTGTGGGTCTGCTGTGTTCCAGCTCTTCTGTGAAGGAGGGCAGCCTGGAAGAGGAGAACATTCCTGTGGTGCCTTTTGGCTGCATCCTGCTCTTTGGCCCTGGCAAATTCCAGAAGGGGCAGAAGTGGCAGAAAAGGCAAATGTTCTTATATTTCAATGTGCTGCTCATCTCCAACACAAAGTATGTACCTGCTCCCCCTGCTCTTGCCCCCACTGCTGCCTCTTCTCTGCTGCCCTGAGGACAGAAGAGGTGGCTTTTCTGCAAGGTTTTTTTTTCCAGCCCTGGGTGGGCAGCAGAGGGGAAGCATGGAGATTGCCTGAGTCCTGGGGAAGGGCAGCCAGGGTGGAGAGGCTGAAGGACAGATGCAGAGACAGAGGCCAGCAGGTCCCCACCCTGGAGGATCCTCTCATGGCCTGCTCTTCCATCACGTGTCTCCCCTTCTAGCTCAGCCCGAGGGAGGCAGGACAAGCCATAGCCAGTCCCTGCTTCCCAGGACTCACAGACACTCACACTGAATTTCTGCAAAGTGTTTACATTCACAGCCTGCACATGGTGACAGGTACCTGGGACTGAGGGAATGAGTGATTCATTAAGTGAATTTATTCTGTGTTACATGAAGCAATGAATTCAGTGAGTGGATAACACTTTTGAGCAAAGTCCTCCTCAAATTTCTTTTAAAGTACCTGAGAGACAAGAGAAGGAGATGGGGAAGGGAACAGAGAGGAGAGACACCCAGTGACAGCTCCCACCATGCAGTTCCCTTTGCTAGTGTCCATGGTCCTTCTCATGGTACTTGTGAAACTCTGCCTGGTTTTATGGTGGGCACAGTTTTTAAGTAGCTTTTTACATTTTACCAGACTCTAAGTTCTTCTTCTAGCGTTTGCCCTTCTTCCATAGTCAGTCAACAGCATCAGGTTGAGCGTGATGTAAAGTTTCGAGACCTCCTTTGAATCTGGAGAGGTGGCAGTCGTTGACTATGTGGATCATAGTCTGTCTGTAGCCACAGGGGCAGTTCGGGTCGTCTCTGGCTCCCCAGCGATGGAACATAGCGGCGCACTGGCCATGGCCTGTTCGATAGCGATTGAGGAGGGCCCAATCATAACATGCTAGGTCAAAGCCGGGTTGACGCTTGCAGGGGTCTGTGATGAGGTGTTTGTTCTTTACCTCAGCTGACTGCCAACTCTGTTTCCAAGAGACTGGAATAGAGAAGTTTACTGTAGGGGTAGGGGACCAGATTGGGTGAGGAGACGTCAAGCGTTGGACAGGGGGGGCGAAGATATCCGCGTATATTGGCAGGTCTGGTCGAGCTTAGACGTGGGAAATGAACTTAGATGATGCCGCATCCCGACGAATATGTGGCGGGGCGATGTTGCTAAGAACTGGCAGCCATGGAATTGGGGTGGAATGGATGGTTCCAGAAATTATCCTCATGGAGGAATATAATTTGGAATCGACCAAGTGGACATGGGGGCTATGGAACCATACTGGGGGACAGTATTCTGCAGTGGAATAGCATAATGCCAGAGATGATGATCGTAGTGTGGAAGCGCTCGCGCCCCATGAGGAGCTGGCCAGACTTGCAATGATGTTGTTCCTCACGCCCACCTTTGCTGCAGTTTTTATGAGATGTTTGTGAAATGACAGAGTGCGATCGAGAGTAACGCCAAGATAGACTGGCTGGGCTTCATGCCAGATTCTCGTATCGCCAACCTGCACATTAAGCTCATGCGAAGCCGAGGCATGGTGTAGATGGAAAACTTATGATACCTTTTTTTAGTGCTATGGATTAGTTGCCAATTTTTACAGTAATCAGATATCAGAGACATGTCTTTCGTGTTTCCTCAAGGATGTCGAACTTTGATGCCTGAGTTGCACAGCAGATGTCATCGGCGTAGATGAACTTCCTTGAAGAAGTTTCTGGGAGGTCATTGATGTAAATATTAAATAGCATAGGAGCCAGAACAGAGCCTGGGGGCGGCCACTTGAGACAAGTCTCCATCTGCTAGACTTGTCACCCAGATGCACCTGGAATCTTCTGTTTTGGAGAAGAAACGATATAGTGTTGGCCACCCATGGAGGCAGGCATCTTGAGATCTTGACTAGGAGACCACGGTGCCAGACCATGTCATAGGCTGCTGTGAGATCACCAAAGACAGCACCCGTCTTTAAATTCTTCTAGAATCCATTTTCAATGTAAGTTGAGAGGGCCAGGGCTTGTTCGCAGGTAGATCTTCCTGGGTGGAAACCAGCTTGGGCGGGTGATAGGAATTTCTCTGTAAGAGGAGAAATACGTGACAGAAGCAGCCTCTCAAGGAGTTGGTAACACATGGAGAGGAGAGAAATTGGTCTATAGCTGGCGGCCAGTTTTGGGTCTTTCTTTGGTTTCAAAACCGCTATTATCTTCGCACGATGCCAAACTTTGGGCTCAGATTCAGATTCCAAGATGTGGGACAGGAATGAAGCAAGCCACTTCTTTGCCATGGGACCCAGGTTAAGAATGAGTTCTTGGGTGATGTTATCATAGCCAGCAGCTGTTTCCGGTTTAACACTCTTCAAAGCATCTTCCAGTTCAGACAGTGTAAAGGGAGAGAGTTTTGGAGATGGACAAGATAACCGGAAGTGGGATGACCACTCGTGGGAAATTTCTCTTTTCCAGACTCTAAGTGAAATTTTATGAATAAAACTCTAGGAAAGCAAGTTTTAAATAATCTTACCTTTTTTTATCTTTGAAAATAATTTTATTAGGGTTTGTGCTTTTTATAGTTCTTGACACAAAGGTAATTTCTCATTGCACCTTGATAGGTGTCTGCAAAACACTCTTCACCAACTTAGGTCCTTTCCCATCATGCTCCTGGACTCCACAATCACCCTCCACACACCCTCCCCAACCTAGCTCTCTCCCTGTCCTCCTTCCCTAGAGTCCTTTCCTTTGGTTCAATACACCAAACCAATCCACTTCTTGCTATGTGTTTCCCCTTCCGGTTGTTGAATCATATGTTCTGCCTACAAGTGAGATCATTTCTACTCATCTTTCCCCTTTTGGCTTATCTCACATGATTCTTTTAAGTGTCTAGGCTGCACTCATTTCAGGACCAGCCTTCCTCCAGTGGCAGTGTATGTTGACCCAACCTCCCTTCGGAGAGTGGGGCAGTCCCTACCATTGTTGTTCCACATTGAGGGCAAGGTCCTTGAGAGGCCCACAAGAGGGTTTATGATGTTGTTCCTGATGGAGATGACCAGCAATGGTGCAGAGAGGGATCTGTCAGAGATCTAGCCTCATCATATCTATGTGGGAATCCCAGGATTCCCTGACTTGGGCCCCAGATGATGGGGTGGCCTGTGGTGACCAAGAGAGCCATCATTGAAGTATGCTGGTCTCTTGCCCACATCCATCTTTTGTAGTCCTTACTTTGTCTGATAAGATTAGCCTTAGTATGACTGAGGGAAGTGAAATAGGAGGTGGGTAATGAGGTATCTAGGTCTAAGTATAAACTATTTGATTAAATACTTTAGGGTGTCTTTTTTTTTATTTCTACTTGCTTGTTGCACTTATTGACTCATTGTAAACTTGTGCACTTTTTCTTTGAGGTATATATTTTCCCTTTAACTTATGGAAAGGTATGAAAAGCCCTTAGAAACTGAGACTGGGTGGCTGGCTGGTGGCACACCTGGTTCAGTGAGCATACATATTACCATGCCCAAGGTTCCAGGCTCAACCCCACTCCCCATCTGCAGGGGGAAGCTTCATAAGCAGTTAGCAGGGCTGCAGATTTCATTCCTCTCTTCAACGCAGTCTCCCACCCTCTCAATTTCTCTTGGTCCTATCAAAAACAAACACACAGAAACAGGTGAATGATCAGTAAGAACAGTGGATTCATCATGCAGCCACTAATCCACAGTGATAACCCCAGTGGCAATTAAAACAAAGTGATATGGAAAATACAACTTAATTCTTTGGGACTCATGGAAAATATATTGAACTAACCTTATAATTATTTTTTTTTGCCTCCAGGGTTATTGCTGGGGCTCAGTGCCTGCACCATGAATCCACTGCTCCTGGAGGCCATTTCCTCCCTCTTTTTTTTTTTTTGCCCTTGTTGTGGTTATTATTGTTGATGTCGTTCGTTGTTGGATAGGACAGAGAGAAATCAAGAGAGGAGGGGAGGACAGAGGAGAGGAGTGAAAGAGAGACACCTGAATACCAGCTTCACTGCCTGTGAAGCAACTGCCCTGCAGGTGGGGAGCCCTGAACTCAAACCAGGATCCCTATGCTGTTCCTTGTGCATTGCACCACGGGGGCCTAACCCACTGCACTAATGCCCAACCCCCTTAAACTAACCTTATAATCCATGACTCATTAGAATCCTCAAGCACTTTCAGGGTGACAGTAATTACCTAAAAAATTAATTGAAAATTCCAATAAGTGAAATATGATCATGGATCATTATGACTAACAATTAAGCAACAGTAAAGATGCTAAATGAGTGAAAGGGGGTAGCATATAATTGTTCTACAATGTTCAAGAAAGTGGCTGCTTTTCTCCCACTGGTAAGGATTATTCAGGGACATCCTGGGTTGGGTCCATTCAGCACACAGCACTCAGGCCGCAGCCCTCCCTCTGCTGTACTCTCAGGGCTCAGCTCAGAGGGGAAGGAGCCACTGAAACACACCCACCATCTCCCCAGGAGAAACCCAACTGCTCCCAGAATGCTGGAGATGCAACCTAACAGTGCTGTGCTCTGTTCCATCTCCAGGTTCAAGGGTGACTTCAGAATCAAGTATTCAGTGTCTCTGCTGGACATGTGGGTGACACTCAACATAAGGAAAGCCAAGAAAGTCTTGAGAGCCTGCACATCGCTGGTCTTGGGCTGGGCTGACTGCAGCTTCATGGTCTCTTTTTAGTAAGACTGCAGCCTGGCCCTGACTCCTCATGACTGTCAGGGGGAGCACAGCTCCATCTGGGGGTCTATTGGCCACATGTGCTCTGACTCCCACAAGGACAGCTGTGTGCTCTCAGCTGTCCACAAAAGGCTCTGACTTAGGCAAACAAAGGGAGCTGCTAAGCCCACTGCAAGTGGAAACCAGGCGCTTGAACCCGGACCCTTGTGCACGGTAACAAGTGCAGTTAAGCACCAGCACCAATGACCGACCTCCAACCCTATTTCTCATCCTTCTAGAAGATTTCCTTGCCAACCTAGCAAACTGTCTGTCAAAGAGCAGGGCCCCTCAACACGCAGTGAGCAGGACAGGCCTCCTGACTCACACAGTCCCACCAATAACAATCGATGATGATGCTTACACTGGCCGGCACTCACAATATGTTTATGTGAATTTTGTGCATTTTACTTTCTTTCTCCTATTCTCTTGGATTTCAGATCAGCTGAAAGGATGAAGCAATGGTATAAGGAGCTTTGTAGGTATGTCATTAGTTCACATACTTCAAATCATTTCTTAAAACATATTTTGTTTATTTTATTCATGAGAAAGGAGGAGAGAAAGAACCAGACATCATTCTGGTACATATGCTTCTGGGGACTGAAGTCAGGACCTCATGCTTGAGAGTCCAGTGCTTTATCCATTGTGACACCTCCCAGACCATGGTATTTCAAATCTTCAACTTCTCAGAATGCAGAGTCCTAGCAGTCTATGCCCCTCCCTCTTGTCCCCCTTCTCTCCACGCTGTGATGGGAGCTAACCTCACCCTGGACCATGAGTTAAACTGCACTGACTTAAGGGCAGGTTTCTCCATGGGGTGGTTCTCAAAGCAAATGCACCTGCCAGCCCTACAGCCCAGTGACATTCTGGCCTGGACTCCAGGCAGGAAAGCTGTGAGGACGGGATCTGCAGCCCTGGTCTCAGAGACCCAACAACATAGATTTTTTTCTTTTTCTGGGATCTGTCCATTTTCCAGAAATATCTTTGCATACTGTTTCTCTCATTAGATCTTGCATATATACTTAAAAAGTTGATATCTTGAAAAAGTAGTGGAAAATACTGAAGTAATCAGCCAAAAAATAAATTGATTTGATAACAAGCTAACAGCTATTCTTCTGTTTTGGGTCACTGTGGACTTGATTAGCTACATTTACAGTGAGAACATGGACTATGTGGATGGAGTATGCAGAGGACGACATCAGTATAAGTGCTTCTAAGACTAGAACTTACATTCCAAGCTCCTGCCTTGGACAGACAGAGGTCTAGAGATGAGGGAAGAATCCAGAATATACCAGACAGAAAAGTATATTTTCCGATTGTCCCAACAGGAAACAACCACATACAAGGTATACCTTGTATAATAATAAGCGTTTAATGAAGAGACTGCTTAAAGAGATGCAGGAATCTTGTTTTGCAGTGAGTCAAAGAAAGACAAAAAGTGGGAGGCGGAGCTATGAGCAACACATCTCTTCCTCTCCTCTCCTCTCCTCTCCTCTCCTCTCCTCTCCCGGATCAACTAGGAATACCAAAGGAGACCACCTGGACCGAAACAAGACAGGACTAGAATGACCACAGGAACCCAGTAAATCACCCGTGAGTACAAACACGCGTGGCTGGTGACAGAGAGGAGAGAGGGGCCTAAGGAGAGATTAAGTGGCTGCTAACAGTTCAACAGTTTATCAGTGGAGACACCACCTCCAGTCTGCTCCACAACAAGGGGACAGCTGAAGGGAGGAAAGGACTCCCCAGAGACTCACTGTGCATCTATGAGTCTCCATTGCTACTACCCTCAGAATCTGGAGCAGCAACAGGGAGGGACACCAGGGGACAAAGATCTAACTGGGAAACTCAGGAGAAGACCTATACCTCGGTGGCATAGCTGAGGGGCTGTGAAAGTCTCTTTGCATAACGACTAGATTATCTCTGCCACACTCTGCTTTATCTCTTGGTCAGGAGTCAGTGATTAAGCTAAGAAGCCTATTGATAGTTTAAAAGCCCCCAGGCTCCCATAGCCTACAGGGAAGAAAAAAAAAAGAGGCTTTTACACCACTGAGCTCCAACTCAGGGATTGAAAAAACTGTTAACATATATAAAATGGTTAAAACAACAAGAAAAAATATTGGAGACTCGAACCAGGACAAGAGTCCAGCTAAAAGTCCTCCAGAGGGTGAAGCACAAAACAACACGTTCAACATCCAAACATTAGCTAAGGAAATAATAATAGGAGTGAGTAAAGAATTTGAAAAAATTGTAATCAGAAATGCAGGAACAACAAATGAGAAAATGGAAGAAAATTCTAATTATCTCATGGTTATTAGAGAGCTGAAAGCTGAAATCGCTGAGCTAAGAAGGCAACTAGCTGAACAAGCTAAAACAGTATCAGAGCAGGGCAACAAAATAGATGAACTCCAGAAAGCAGTAGAGGGCAGAGAGAATAGAATCTATGAGGCTGAAAACAGAATTACTAAGATTGAGGGTGAATTAGAGACAACTAAAAAAGAAGTAAGAGATCTCAAAAAGAGATTAAGAGATGCTGAAAACAACAACAGAGTCCTATCGGATGACTTCAAAAGAAACAATATACTCATTATTGGCTTACCAGAGGAAGAAAGAGAAGGGGAGGAAGAAAGCATTCTCCAGGCCATAATAGCTGAAAATTTCTCTAGTCTAGACAACACCAAAGACATAAAGATTCAAGAAGCCCAGAGGGTCCCAAACAGAATTAACCCAGACCTAAAGACAGCAATACATGTCATACTTAGATTGGAAAGGAATAAGGATAAAGAAAGGATCCTCAAGGCTGCAAGAGAAAAACGAAGAGTCACCTACAAAGGAAAACCCATAATATTAGCAGCAGACTTCTCCGTACAAACACTACAGGCCAGAAGAGAATGGCAAGATATCTATCGAGTGCTCAATGAGAAAGGCTTTCAGCCAAGAATACTATATCCTGCTAGACTGTCATTCAGACTAAATGGAGGCATCAAAACCTTCTCAGACAAGCAACAGTTGAAGGAAGCAACCATCACCAAGCCTGCCCTGAAAGAAGTTCTGAAAGGTCTCCTATAAACAACCAGACCACCACAAATAGGACATATGTCAAAACACTCTAAAACTCTAAAACTCTACAAGAATGGCGTTAAAATATCTTCAATCTTTGATATCAATAAATGTCAATGGCCTGAATTCACCTATTAAAAGACACAGAGTAGGAAGATGGATCAGAAAACACAACCCAACAATATGTTGTCTACAGGAAACTCACCTAACTCAACAAGACAAACACAGACTTAAAGTGAAAGGATGGAAAACTATCATACAAGCCACTGGCCCACAAAAAAGGGCAGGAACAGCTATTCTCATATCTGACATGATAGACTTTAAAATAGATAAGATTAAAAAAGATAGGAATGGACACTACTTAATGCTCAGAGGATCAGTCAATCAAAAGGACTTAACAATTATTAATATCTATGCACCCAATGAGAAGCCATCTAAATACATCAAACATCTACTGAAAGAGCTACAGCAATATATTAACAGTAACACAATCATAGTAGGGGACTTCAACACCCCACTATCTCAACTTGACAGATCATCCAGGAAGAAAATCAGTAAAGACATAAGGGAGCTAAATGAAGAGATAGATAAACTAGAACTATTGGACATTTTCAGAGTCATTCATCCCAAGAAACTGGAATACACATTTTACTCAAATCCACATGGATCATTCTCAAGGATAGACCATATGTTAGGCCACAAAGACAGCATCAGCCAATTCAAGAGCACTGAAATCATCCCAAGCATCTTCTCAGACCACAGTGGAATTAAACTAACACTTAACAATCAACAAAAGATTAGTAACAGTCCCAAAATGTGGAAGCTCAACAGTACACTTCTTAACAACTTCTGGGTCAAAGAGGAAATCAAGGAAGAAATCAAAATGTTTCGAGAGTTCAATGAAAATGAAGACACAAGCTATCAAAATATTTGGGACACAGCTAAAGCAGTCCTAAGAGGGAAGTTCATAGCTATACAAGCACACATTAGGAAACAAGAAAAGACACAAATAAACAGCCTGATTGCACATCTTAAAGACTTAGAAGAAGGACAACAAAGGAATCCTAAAGCAAACAGAAGGACAGAAATCACTAAAGTTAGGGCAGAAATAAATAACATTGAGAATAGGAAAACCATACAAAAGATCAACGAAAGTAAATGTTGGTTCTTCGAAAGAGTAAACAAAATCGACAAGCCTTTAGCCAGACTCACAAAACAAAAAAGGGAGAAGACCCAAATAAATCGGATAGTAAATGAAAGAGGAGATATCACAACAGACACTGCAGAAATTCAACATATCATGCGAGGCTACTATGAACAACTATATGCCACCAAGCTAGAGAACCTGGAAGAAATGAATGATTTCCTAGATACCTACCAACTTCCAAAACTAAGTAAAGAGGAAGTGGATAACATGAACAGGCCCATCACAGCTAATGAAATTGAAACAGTTATCAAAAATCTTCCCAAAAATAAAAGTCCTGGACCAGATGGTTTTACAAATGAATTCTACAAAACTTTCAAAGAAGAATTAATACCTCTACTTTTAAAAGTCTTCCAGAAGATTGAAGACACTGGAATACTCCCTGCCAGCTTCTATGAAGCCAACATCTCCCTGATACCAAAAGCAGACAGGGACACAACCAAAAAAGAAAACTACAGACCAATATCTCTGATGAACATAGATGCGAAAATATTGAACAAAATTCTAGCCAACCGGATACAGCAGTATATCAAAAAGATTGTTCATCATGACCAAGTGGGGTTTATCCCAGGCATGCAAGGTTGGTTTAATATATGTAAATCAATCAATGTGATCTACCACATCAACAAAAGCAAGACCAAAAACCACATGGTCATATCAATAGATGCAGAGAAAGCCTTTGACAAAATACAACATCCCTTTATGATCAAAACACTACAAAAAATGGGAATAGATGGAAAATTCCTGAAGATAGTGGAGTCTATATATAGCAAATCTACAGCCAACACCATACTCAATGGTGAAAAACTGGAAGCATTTCCCCTCAGATCAGGTACTAGACAGGGCTGCCCACTATCACCATTACTATTCAACATAGTGTTGGAAGTTCTTGCCATAGCAATCAGGCAGGAGCAAGGAATTAAAGGCATACAGATTGGAAGAGAAGAAGTCAAACTCTCCTTATTTGCAGATGACATGATAGTATACATGGAAAAACCTAAGGAATCCAGCAAGAAGCTTTTGGAAATCATCAGGCAATACAGTAAGGTGTCAGGCTATAAAATTAACATTCAAAAGTCAGTGGCATTCCTCTATGCAAACACTAAGTTAGAAGAAATTGAAATCCAGAAATCAGTTCCTTTTTCTATAGCAACAAAAACAATAAAATATCTAGGAGTAAACCTAACCAAAGAAGTGAAAGACTTGTATACTGAAAATTATGAGTCACTACTCAAAGAAATTGAAAAAGACACAAAGAAGTGGAAAGATATTCCATGTTCATGGGTTGGAAGAATTAACATCATCAAAATGAATATATTACCCAGAGCCATCTACAGATTTAATGCTATCCCCATCAAGATCCCAAGCACATTTTTTAGGAGAATAGAAAAAATGCTACAAATGTTTATCTGGAACCAGAAAAGACCTAGAATTGCCAAAACAATCTTGAGAAAAAAGAACAGAACCGGAGGCATCACACTCCCAGATCTCAAACTGTATTATAGAGCCATTGTCATCAAAAATGCTTGGTACTGGAACATGAACAGACACACTGACCAGTGGAATAGAATTGAGAGTCCAGAAATGAGCCCCCACACCTATGGACATCTAATCTTTGACAAAGGGGCCCAGACTATTACATGGGGAAAGCAGAGTCTCTTCAACAAATGGTGTTGGAAACAATGGGTTGAAACATGCAGAAGAATGAAATTGAATCACTGTATTTCACCAAATACAAAAGTAAATACCAAGTGGATCAAGGACTTGGATGTTAGACCAGAAACTATCAGATACTTAGAGGAAAATATTGGCAGAACTTTTTTCCGCATAAATTTTAAAGACATCTTCAATGAAACGAATCCAATTCCAAGGAAGACTAAGGCAAGTATAAACCTATGGGACTACATCAAATTAAAAAGCTTCTTCACAGCAAAGGAAACCACTACCCAAACCAAGAGACCCCTCACAGAATGGGAGAAGATCTTTACATGCCATACATCAGATAAGAGTTTAATAACCAATATATATAAAGAGCTTGCCAGACTCAACAAGACAACAAATAACCCCATCCAAAAATGGGGGTAGGACTTGGACAGAATATTCACCACAGAAGACATCCAAAAGGCCGAGAAACACATGAAAAAATGCTCCAAGTCTCTGATTGTCAGAGAAATGCAAATCAAGACAACAATGAGATATCACTTCACTCCTGTGAGAATGTCATACATCAGAAAAGGTAACAGCAGCAAATGCTGGAGAGGGTGTGGGGTGAAAGGAACCCTCCTGCACTGCTGGTGGGAATGTCAATTGGTCCAACCTCTGTGGAGAACAGTCTGGAGAACTCTCAGAAATGGACCTACCTATGACCCTGCAATTCCCCTCCTGGGGATATATCCTAAGGAACCCAACACATCCATCCAAAAAGATCTGTGTACACATATGTTCTTGGCAGCACAATTTGTAATAGCCAAAACCTGGAAGCAACCCAGGTGTCCAACAACAGATGAGTGGTTGAGCAAGTTGTGGTATATATCCACAATGGAATACTACTCAGCTGTAAAAGATGGTGACTTCACCGTTTTCAGCCGATCTTGGCTGGACCTTGAAAAAAATCATGTTGAGTGAAATAAGTCAGAAACAGAAGGATGAATATGGGATGATCTCACTCTTAGGCCGAATTTGAAAAACAAGATTAGAAAAGAAAACACAAGTCGAACCTGAAATGGAACTGGAGTATTACACCAAAGTAAAAGACTCTGGGGTGGGTGGGTGGGGAGAATACAGGTCCATGAAAAATGATGAATGAAATAGTGGGGGTTGTATTGTTAAATGGGAATCTGGGGAATGTTATGCATGTACAAACTATTGTATTTACTTTTGAATGTAAAGCATTAATTCCCCAATAAAGAAATAAATTATTTAAAAAGAAAGAAAGAAAGAAAGAAAGAAAGAAAGAAAGAAAAGTATATTTTCCTACAGACATACAGGTCTGTGTATACACAGAAAAGGAATCTGGGACTATATGCAACAATAATTAATTTGACTTAAGCATGGAAAGAACATGGCACCTGAAATGTCACCATTTTTATTTACAGAATGCTTCTTGTGTCAATCCTTAATGCCTCTTGTACTGAACTGTTTTCAAGATACAGCTTTTCTATTAGCATGGATTTCCCCCCACCCGCCCACCCAATTAACTCTTTTATATACAGAGTGGTTTACATTGTTTCCTGTAGACTATTTACCCCTGGAGAGGGAGACACTTTTAGTGAAGAGAAAATATTGACCCCAGTTTTCTTTATTCTACTGTAAAAAAAGCAAGAAGATGTGTGGGGGAGAGACAGTGGTGTACATGGTAGAGTGCACATGTTACCATGCAAGAGGACCTGGGTTCAAGTCCCTGGGTCTTACTTGCAGCAGGGTAGCTTCATGAGTAGTGAAGCAGTACTGCAGGTGTCTCTCTAGTTCTCTGCCTCTTTCTCCCCCTTCTGTTTCTTCTCTATGAAATAAAATGAAAAAAGAAGACGACATTGGCAGCTAGGAGCAGTGGAGCCATGATGCAGCTGCCAAGCCCTGGTGGCAAAACAGTTCTTTGTGTATCATTTGATTTCTGGAATTGCAGTGCTATAGCTATGATATTTACAATGAGGAACAAAGATTTTTTTTTTTAGGCTCTAGAGTTATAGCTGGGACTAGGATTATAGCTAGCACTAAAAATCCACTGCTCCTGGAAGCTGTATTTTCTTCCCCCATTTTATTGGATAGGACAGAGAGAAATTGAGAGCAGGGAGGCAAGAGACAACTGCAGACCTTCTTTGTTGCTTGTGAAGCGTTCCTCCTACAACTGGGGAGTTGGTGCCTTGCACTGGGCCTGGTGTTTAATACTACATGTGCTTACCGAGGTGAGACACTGCCTGGCCCTCCAAAGACATTCTCTTCCCCACATTTTCACTAGTGACTGAATAATGGTTAATAAGCATATACAAGTATAGGGGTGGAGTTCCATGCTCACCCCACTCCAAAGCCCTATGTCTCCCATACAAGATAACCCCATAGTTCTCACAAACTTTGAGATAACTTGGCACTTCCATTTGGGGGGAAGGGACTATAGGTGATTATGCTTAATGAAGTGAGGAGGTGAAAGCTACGAGGTGGTTTCACACATCTATGGGATATAGAGAAATGAGTCATGTGAACTTGAGCATAGAAATTTTGAGTATCTTTCTCAAATGTGTAGATTTACTTCTCTCACAAAGTTAGGAACATTTAGTCATTATGAGCTCAGATAGTTTTTCTTCCCTGTTTTCTGTATTATTCTCATGAGATCTACTTACAGATATATTAGACCCTTTGATAGTGCATGCAGGTTCCTTGGGCACTGTGTGCTCTTTGTTCAATTCTCTATCATCTTTATGGTGGAATAATTTATATTCCTCCTTACACTATTGTCTCCTCTAGCAACTTAGTGTGTCAAGAATATGCCTTCCATGCACCTGTTTGAGTTCACATATTATAATGTGTAAGAATCTGCATTCCAGCCCTCGTCCCCACCTGCAGAGGGAAAGCTTTGTGAGTGGTGAGGCACAGCTGCAATTGTCTCTCTCTCTCTCTCTCTCTCTCTCTCTCTCTTTCTCCCTCTCTTTCACCCCACCCTCTCCATTTCTGCCTGTCTCTATCAAATAAATAAAATGAAATTAAAGAAAATAAGCCTTTCCAGCTGGGCGCTAACATAGCAGGTTGAACACACAAGTCCTCATGCACAGTGACACAGAGGGGAGACAT